>NW_015506630.1:144361-147267 GCF_001515645.1 Sinocyclocheilus grahami
AATCGACCCTAGCTGTCCTTGTAGGTAGCCAGCATAGCTATATCACTGTGAGTACAGTAGACATCATAAATGTCATGAAATCTTACCCATTTAATCCCAAATTTTGTGTTGGTTAGCATGTTTTATTGCAGTGAACCATTTTAGTCGTCTATCGGGATCCTTAGAATACGATAAAATGATTTCCCCTATGCTTTATGGGACAATCGCATATATATATATATATATATATATATATATATATATGAAAATGCGTATTTTTGAATTAAAGATAACTTATAGATTTAATATGGGCTGATTTTGGTGCTTGACACTTTTTTTATTGGTCATTTTGTGTGTTTTACGAATAAGATAGATTACAAGGTTAAGAAGCTTACTTAAATTCGGCATGAAACGGAAGTTGCGATTGTCTTTTTTTCTCTACTGTGACGTATATCCGAGTGAAACGACATCTGCAATGAGAGGGCGGGACTTGATTTCGTCCTTCAGGAAGCGCGACAGAGAGAGAGAGAGAGAGACTGCCTGAATGACTGAGCGCGTCCTCCATCAGGTTAAGTCATATTCATGAAAGAAATTTTTTTGCGATGTCCTATGACCATTGACTTATTGGAAGAGTAATGTTGTCGTAATATCCTAATATCCTTTCAATGTTTAGGGGTAACGTACTCCCTCATGACTGGTGTCAGTGCTACAAAGTGAAGCATCAACTTCAGCTTTTCCCCCTGTCGTTTATCCCTCATGTCACTAGCTCCGCCCTTGCGCCATAGCTCGTGACCGGAAGAGAAGATGAGTCGTTTTGAGGGGGAGGGGAGGTTAACGTTTTTGATTAAAGTTTACGAGAGCACATGAATTAAAAAAAAATTATGAAGTGCACGGATAAATTATTTATAATAAACACTACAGTATTCCATTAAAAAATAAGAATTTTACATTTTGATTTCATGGTGAAAATGTTTTTTCTCTATTTTGCAATAAAAGACGGCTTCCCTTATTGATCACATCTCGGGTAGATTGCATGTTTTCTTGCACGGCGGGATGTTGGACTCATGAAAAATAATCACGTAGTTTGTATTTGCCAAAACTGATTTACCGAAGTTAAAATACGGACAGAATTGGCGTTAGCATGAGCGACACTTAATTGTAAAGCAGGAGAGATCAGCCAGCAGAGGATTCTGCAGCCTTCCTCAAACAGTTATGTTCAGGATTTTCTGATTTACTTAACGAATACTGTGTGAGGGGGCAAGAAACGGGCCAAGGGAGGTCACGTACGGGACGGTTGGCAACCCTAGCTTTCCCCTGCCTGTTCTGGCATCCTGGCGCACAGCAGCTGTCCACCATGTTGAAATAGTAAGGGTTGTAAGGTCTAAATAGTCTGGTTTTAAATTATTGTTGTACAACTGTCGATACCAATGCTCTAGCGCTCTCCCGATTGCCTGCCAAAATGGTGGCGTTTAGAGTGCGTGACGTCAACCTCCAGAGCTCTATAGGTACGTTTTTTGAGTTTCTCAGAAAAGTAGGTAGAGGCACATATTTCCAGTGAGCCTGGGTAGTTTAAAGGGGTTCGGATGGGCTTGTGAGGCTATGAGACCTGCTAAACCAAAGAATATCAGCAAACCATCTGTGGTTTAAGCAGTTTTAGCAGTGCAACATTTAGACCACAAAACTGGTGGCTAGAGCTCTGTGGAAGACAACTGGATCTAAAATCTAAATTTCTGTGAGTTTGCAAAACCTCACATGAAAAAAATAACAACACACAAATTTTAGGCCAATTCAGTTACAGAATGCGGCTGTCAATCCATATTTCACTGTAAACTGTATTTAGCGCTCCAAAGTACTCTGCTGCTTGGTGAATGTAGCCTAAATGTACAAGCTGAACCTAAAACTGGACTTAGTTTATACTTTAGTCAGCTCATTATTGTGTGGATTGTGGCTTACCACAGAAAAACCTTTATATGTGCATTGTTTGACATTTAAGTTCAGAATATAAATGTCACATATTGCCACATTCTCATGTAGGCTAAACTTGAATACATTTATAACTTGTCCAACATGAACAGCTGTTAAGGAAGTCACCAGCTGTGGCCGAACCGACTCTGCGTGAGCTATGTGAGCTATGAGGTCTCTCAAGACCCCTTACGCCTAGTCATCACGAAGGTCAACCACAGGAACTCAGGACTGTTTCACAAGCTGCTGAAGGTATGCAGTAGAAAGCACCGTCTTGGATTACAAGACTACCCACATGTTTGGCTTCAAAAGACTCAAGGTAGTGCTTCGAAGATTGTTTTAAACTTTCAAACTTTCAAACAAGCATTTTCAGACTTCAGATTTTCATAGCTTGACAATTGCATTATATTCTTAGAAGTTTGTTTATAAAAACTAGTGCTGTCAAACGATTAATCGCGATTAATCACATCCAAAATAAAGGTTTTGGTTTACATAATATATGTGTGTGCACTGTGTATATTTATTATGTGTATATAAATGCAAACACATGCATGTATATATTTAAGAAAAATATGTTATGTTTATATATTAAATATATTTATATAAAATATAATAATATAAATATATAAATGTATATACATGTAAATATTTTCAAAATATATACTGTATGTGTGTGTATTTATATATACATTATAAATAAATAAACAGAGTACACACATATATTATGTAAACAAAAACTTTTATTTTGGACGCGATTAATCGTTTGACAGCACTAATAAAAAGTTGTTTTACATTTTATTGCATGGCTCTCTGGGATACTTGATTGTAATTCGTGGCATTCTGCCATCAAATATATATTATATATATATATATATATATATATATATATATATATATATATATACACACATTATATCTTTATACTATACACTCTAGACCACTCCTATATATATATACACAATCTC
>NW_015506630.1:148525-151601 GCF_001515645.1 Sinocyclocheilus grahami
TATATATATATATATATATATATATATATATATATATATACAGTATAGCATTATACTATACACTTGATGCACCAGTTCCATATACATACAGTAGCTCTGTCAGTTTCATTTATTTGGTAATGCAGTCATGTCATGAGTGTGATCATATGGTCAGCCAGTCATTATTGGAAAATAAACCTATTCTGGGAGGCACAAAGTCTCATTTCGAGCACCCTGTGGGATTATTTTGCCATAATGGTTGGTTGCTTGTATATGATAAAATTACATAATAGCTACTATCAGGATTCATAAGTATTTTTTTCCATTTAAAATATTTAAAAATGAAACAAAAAGACATACAAAATGGTACAAGACTGTGTACGTTAACAGGAAAGAATCACAATCCCATTAAACACTGCAAATGGCATAATCAAATGTAAAATGATGGAGAAACTATCAAATACTTAAAGATGTTGATTGAGAAAATGAATAGGATTTTTATTTCTGGAACCCGACTGTTGTCCTTTATTTCAAAATCATAAATAATTGAGTTTTGTTTAGTATTTGCACAGCATACATTTTTTTGACTTTATGTTTAGAATCTCACATCGTATTTAATAATAAACTGAGATACAAATTTTCTGTTGGTACTCATAACATCTAGACAGACATCACAGGCATTGCAGCTGTCCTTTCCGATGAGAACTTGCTTCAGAAGCCCACTACACCCACTATTAAACAAACATCTCTTTTCCTGGATATGCTGCTCTTTTTAGTCATTGCCTCACTTTAAATTCAGCCCTTTGAAAAAACTTTCACTTCCTTTTCATTGCGGTACATATTCACACTAAAATCGCCCAGAATTTGCGCATATGATTAGCTAAAGCTAACGTCAGTGCTGTTGTGTGCTGGAACATAAGTCATCGTTGTCATCTTTTAGTCTCTCGGCGGTCTTTACGTAAGTCTCACAGTACTACAGCGTTATCAAATCTTTTGCAGTCATTGAGAATAAGTGTTTCTTTTCCCTCCTGAGGCCTAGACAAAATCTCTTTCATGAGAGACTTTAAACCAAAGGCTGTGTTTTTTGTATAAACTAACTGCCATAAAATTCAGGTGATAACACCACAGAGTAATTCTGCATAGATGAGGAAAACCCCTGGCTATCTGATAACACACTCTTGTGTTGCTAGAGCTGATTCAGACATGTTCCCCTGACGCAGACTCGCGCAGAGAGAAAAAAGATTATCATCAGGACAAAAATTCAAAGATTACTTCTCTAGTAATTTCTAAATCCAAATTTGATTCCACCGTCCTACCCTTACCCACTGTATTATTTAGGTCCAACTAGTATGTGTGCATCATCAGTGCAGATAGCAATGCTAGACAGCGATTCAGGAGTGAAGATTCTCTATAGATTTACTGTACCTTCAAAACACGCTCTGATTGACATTTGCATTTGTCTGCTGCAAGAACTTATTCTGAGTTAACAAGTTATGAGAAATGTGTTATACTTCCCAGAGCAATACAAAGATGCAAATGTTATAGCATCAACTGAAGCTACATTTCTGCAAGTTGAGGTTCAAATATGGTCAAATTCACATCAGACCCAAAGTCTTGATGTGAAATGGACTCAATGGTCCACCATCAAAGCTCTTCCGTGAAATGACCCTAAAACAACATGATGCATTGATATGTAAATGTAGGAAAACATATTGAAAGCTGACATTTGAACGATCAGTCTGTTGTAGTGGTGCAAGGTCAAACTTTCAGAGATGTTTTAAAGAGGTTTTTGTTTTACCTTGAAATGTTGAAGTTGTAGAACAAATTCATCGAGTTGTCTTCTTTTGTCCTCTATCTCGGCTTGTCTTTTCCGTTTTTCCTGAAAATATAATATAATTTGTTTTTGTTATATCACTGAGAGTAACATTTGAAAGATTTTTAATGATAAGTCATTTTGTGTGACCATGAGACAAATGATTTCATCTTAGTTAGGATGACCATTTGTCATGGCCAGGATTTCTAAATTTCCAAAATTTTTGGCTTTGTTTTTCTATTGACATGCTCTCTGCAGTCCTCTTACATTATCTGTATGTGTTTTTGCATTGTTTTGATCGTTCTCTGATACCACCTCCTTACGCCACGATTGGTCAATTATGCACAGTGCTTGCATGCTATTGGTCAAACTACTTTTCAGTCATTACCTTCAGCGAGTCTGAAAACAATAGGAAAACATAAGTCAAAACCCAGATTTTTTTTTTTAGGCAAAAAGAAGATGTATGCTCGCTTAGTAGTGCATGCAATGAGTTTAAACTGATTTTAAAAGAAGCTTGTTTGACAAATATTTTTTCAAGTATTTTCAGGGTTTTTATCCTAAACCTTTTTATTGTTTGAGCTTTATTTGTGATATTTGCTAAAGCAAGCATAACTATTAGCCTTTCGGCTGTTCATAGCTAAATACTTAAGCAGCTGTTTCACTTCAACAACAGACTAAAAACATGAAATCATCAATTTCCAACACATAGCTGCACAGGGGCAGAAATAATTGTTTAGGCTGTTAAACATGGCAAGTACCATTCACATTTTCTTCAGAAAAAGTTAAACCTTGGTTGAAAATATACGACCCACTGGAACAACACATTTAGAAAGGTTTGTCCACAACTTTGCAACACCGTATATAATATAATCATATCCCATCATAACCCTAAACAGCCCGTCTCTGGAGGTGATCTAACTCTTATTCACTTTACAAGACCAGAGAAGCCCATAGAGGGAAACTGAGCCATATATGTAAGTTACTGAGGTTCTTGAGTGTGTGTTCAAATATCTTGGCTGGCTCGGACACAGTTCACGAGCGCATTCCTGCAGTCAGTGTGTGCTCTCCTGTGAGCTCCGCTGAGGGAAATCTGATATGTTATCCAGATGTGAACAAATGTGCCTCTACAAATGGACCCTTACATATCCGTCAGTGAATAATAACACTGGATTTCACATGAAACCTAACTGTTAATGGTTTTTATGTCTTCTTTTAAAAGCTGAGCACTGAAACATAGTCCCTGATTTTGAGGAAGAGAAAGTAAGAGGAAAGATCTGATTACCT
>NW_015506630.1:151611-151917 GCF_001515645.1 Sinocyclocheilus grahami
AATCATGTACATAATACAGTTTGCAGGAGACAATCGGCTTTTCTGTTCTCATGACAGCTGTGAAGAATGCCTGTAACCAGAGTGACAATAGAGTGCTGCAGAAATGAGTCCTAAAACCTGCAAATGAGTTAGCATTTTAGCACTTGCGGTTCAATTATCCTGTCAATGGATTTTTGGTTAAATGCCTGGAGGGTGAACACAAGATCAAGATAGTCTGACATTTCATTCTGTGACAAAATACATCAGCATTTTTAAGGCTTTTAGCTGTCAACAGAACATTTTTATTATAGTTGAAACAACATAATC
>NW_015506630.1:152045-173827 GCF_001515645.1 Sinocyclocheilus grahami
TAGCTGTCAACAGAACATTTTTATTATAGTTGAAACAACATAATCAATGAATGAGCCCAAGTGAGGTGGGAGTTCATCCATCAATTCTTAACTAACCAGCAACAGCTTCAAATATATATTTTTAAGCATTTATAGCATTAGCTGGTCTCTAAGTCTGACAAAGCTAGTTTCAAAGGCAGTTTCAATGGAAATGTCCAGTGAGTGGCACTCAAACACATGTTCAATTCGTGTTCAAAAATGCATTTTCTGATGCAACTGTGCTATTTTAACTTCCTTCTACGCAGGCTTGAGCTGTTTTGTTGAACCGTAGTTTCACGGTATTCGTGCAACGCTGTATTGCGTGAGCTACTGAGCAAACCTATTTTTGGGACGCTAATGTTAAAATGTATCCAAATCTTGCAGTATCTTAAAATTGTTTTGAAGTCATAACATAATAATGCTCAAGAAATTGTGTGAAAATTAGGCTTTCTTAATCGAAACTCTTGCCCTGCAAATCGTAATTTGTGTAAAAAATACAGTTGCACTGCATTTAGTTTTCATGTCAACTGGAAACTGCAGCTATTCGTACGTATAGAGCTCCGGACGTCACGTGACCCATTCTGTTTACACCACCATGCTGGCAGACAGAGACAGCCGGGAGCGAATATGAAATGAATGGTGCCAGCATGAGTTTCAAGGAAACAGAGTTCACTGCGTACTTTAATTCAAAAGACATAGACCTGTACATAGCAAAACTTAATAGATTAAGCATAACAGATCCCTATAATGCCCCGTGGTGCTTTTAATGTGTAGCCTATAGAACGGATAGATTTCCTGACCTGCAGTATCCTGATATCTACAACTACCTCATCAACTTTCCCTTCTAATATTACTCCAGAGACTCTTTAAAAGCCTACAAAAGCCTGGAAGAGTACAAATGGATGCAATCTAATTTTTTGATGAATATTCAACCTGCTATGTTGTCACTAGAAGAGTAAGTCAACTGTGTTGTTAGCTAACGTTATCGACCCTAGCTGTTGTAGGCCTAGTTGTAGGTAGCCAGCATAGCTATATCACTGTGAGTACAGTAGACATCATAAATGTCATGAAATCTTACCCGTTTAATCCCAAATTTTGTGTTGGTTAGCATGTTTTATTGCAGTGAACCATTTTAGTCGTCTATCGGGATCCTTAGAATACGATAAAATGATTTCCCCTATGCTTTATGGGACAATCGCATATATATATATATATATATGAAAATGCGTATTTTTGAATTAAAGATAACTTATAGATTTAATATGGGCTGATTTTGGTGCTTGACACTTTTTTTATTGGTCATTTTGTGTGTTTTACGAATAAGATAGACTACAAGGTTAAGAAGCTTACTTAAATTCGGCATTAAACGGAAGTTGCGATTGTCTTTATTTCTCTACTGTGACGTATATCCGAGTGAAACGACATCTGCAATGAGAGGGCGGGACTTGATTTCGTCCTTCAGGAAGCGAGAGAGAGAGAGAGAGAGAGACTGCCTGAATGACTGAGCGCGTCCTCCATCAGGTTAAGTCATATTCATGAAAGAAATTTTTTTGCGATGTCCTATGACCATTGACTTATTGGAAGAGTAATGTTGTCGTAATATCCTAATATCCTTTCAATGTTTAGGGGTAACGTACTCCCTCATGACTGGTGTCAGTGCTACAAAGTGAAGCATCAACTTCAGCTTTTCCCCCTGTCGTTTATCATGAAAAATAATCACGTAGTTTGTATTTGCCAAAACTGATTTACCGAAGTTAAAACACGGACAGAATTGGCGTTAGCATGAGCGACACTTAATTGTAAAGCAGGAGAGATCAGCCAGCAGAGGATTCTGCAGCCTTCCTCAAACAGTTATGTTCAGGATTTTCTGATTTACTTAACGAATACTGTGTGAGGGGGCAAGAAACGGGCCAAGGGAGGTCACGTACGGGACGTCCCGGACTTCCGGCTAATACGGGACGGTTGGCAACCCTAGCTTTCCCCTGCCTGTTCTGGCATCCTGGCGCACAGCAGCTGTCCACCATGTTGAAATAGTAAGGGTTGTAAGGTCTAAATAGTCTGGTTTTAAATTATTGTTGTACAACTGTCGATACCAATGCTCTAGCGCTCTCCCGATTGCCTGCCAAAATGGTGGCGTTTGTGTGTTCAAATATCTTGGCTGGCTCGGACACAGTTCACGAGCGCATTCCTGCAGTCAGTGTGTGCTCTCCTGTGAGCTCCGCTGAGGGAAATCTGATATGTTATCCAGATGTGAACAAATGTGCCTCTACAAATGGACCCTTACATATCCGTCAGTGAATAATAACACTGGATTTCACATGAAACCTAACTGTTAATGGTTTTTATGTCTTCTTTTAAAAGCTGAGCACTGAAACATAGTCCCTGATTTTGAGGAAGAGAAAGTAAGAGGAAAGATCTGATTACCTTCTACTCCAGAGAAACCGATTAGGGTGTTCATTTAAAAAAAAAAAAAACATGTAAATCTAAAAATCTGACCTGAAACTTCCAGCAAGAGATCTGTCATTTATACATGCACAATAAGAGAAACTGTCTTAGAAAGACCTTTTAATAGCAAATTATCAATAAAGAAATTCAAATGGGGATTATAAAAGTCATTTTTAATTTAATTAATTATCTTAAAAGCTTAAATCCAGTATACTGTAAGTGAAACTCTGTTTACACCGGTGTAACATTAATGTGCCTCTCTAATTACTGATTATTTATGCCATATGGTATACAAATATTCCATTTGTGCTTTTATGAAGTGAACATGTCGTAAACTTCAAATTATTAACATTTTTTGAAAACTATATCTAATGTTAAAACTGATCACAAATGTTGCTTTTCCCTGTATTTAAGAATAATGAGCATGTAATAGTAAGTATGTTTTTGTGCAGAGCGCTGCTCTAGCAACCTTAACGTCATAGGTTTAATTTCCAGGTTGCACAAAAAAAAAAAAAAAAAATTCTATTAATGCACTATAAATGTATTTGGATTAAAGTGTATATCAAAATATCAAAAAGAGAAGTTAGATGTGGTACTAAATCCAAGAAGTGACAATGACTCATCAAAACAGTCAGGAAAGCAACTGATTTCAAATCACCCAAATGTTTTTAGTAAAATAAGAACTAAAATATATGCAAATTAGAAAACACTTTAGATTGATTTAGGGAACACTGTTCACTATTAACTAGTTGCTTATTAGCATGCATATTAATAGCATTTTGGCTGTTTAGCTGTAATTACAAAGCCCATATTAACTCTAAACATAACTACTACAACGACTACCTTACTATCAATAAGCAGCAAATTATATACAGTACAGTATCTCACAGAAGTGAGTACACCCCTCACATTTTTGTAAATATTTTATTATATCTTTTCATGTGACAACACTGAAGAAATGACACTTTGCTACCATGTAAAGTAGTGAGTGTACAGCTTGTATAACAGTGTAAATTTGCTGTCCCCTCAAAATAACTCAACACACAGCCATTAATGTCTAAACCGCTGGCCACAAAAGTGAGTACACCCCTAAGTGAAAATGTCCAAATTGGGCCCAATTAGCCATTTTCTCTCCCCGGTGTCATGTGACTCATTAGTGTTACAAGATATATATATATATATATATATCTTGTATATATTCCAGATTTTTGGGTCTTTTGATAATTTAAAATGCATCACAAAGCATATCAACATTTATTGTGCTGTATGCAATTTGAACATCATGGTTCTGTCCTTTATAAAAGCAAATGTTTCTTTAATGTGCATCACAACAACATCAACTCTGAATCTATGCAAGCAATTTCTCATGTGACGGCAGGGCTGTAATTACACCGGCAGAGCGTTCGTCACTGGTTACATGCACTACGGACTGGCATGGCACTCCACGCCCCTCTCATCTGGACAGAAAACTAAAGCCAGATCTATTTCACACCAAGTATGCGACCCATACCAGAGCTTAGAGTAACATGCAGGAATAGGCCAGCAGCAAGAGTCGTTCCTCACCACGGACACGTAAGCTGTGGCACAAACATCTCGAAATATCCCTCACGCGGAGGCTAATTTCCACACAGACCGTAGCATCTGTAAATAATTGGGGATATGAGTTGAGCATGAAAACAGGTAATAAAAATGCTCAGTGACTTTGAGCCTGTTGGGCTGGTGAGACCCAAACAATGAGGATTTGTTTCCCAGCTCAAATGGAAAACATCTGCACGGCGGTAATAAAGCCTCCCCCTCCATCTCTACTGATGCCATCAAACACCCGAGAGCCTCTCTTCAGTTCATTCGATTTCTCTTTTGCTACAGACAAAATATAAGAGACTTCCTGAGATCTAAAGTTTAACAGAAACAACTGGAAATCCACAGAGGATGTCACTATAGCCAAGTCCAAGTTCAGAGGGTAAAAATCTTGGCCATGTACTCCTACACAGGCCACATTCCCCTCTGAAAAATAAAGCTTCCCATGTTGTGTGTAACAGGGCTTGACGCTTACTTTTTCCCCAAGGAGTACATAACAGTCTTCACAATGAGAACTGAACAAACAGAGAAGCTACGAGAGTTTACTTCTAATTAAATGCAATGCACAATTTAGTGCATAACCAAAATACCAATAATAGGGAAAAAAATGGATAATGCAGGACTTTGAATTGTAAACAAGCCGGAAATACACATGGACTCTTATTTTGAAATGTGTATATTGTTACACTATTTAAGATACTTTACACTTTTTACAACCTTATATTTCATAAAACTGATGTTTTATACTTTTTAAGGACCTTAGGGATTTTTTATTCACTCACATGTTCCAAAATACATTGTGCATTCGCACACATTTTAGTCATATTTTAAGCCGCAAATGCAAGTAAATCACCGTTGAGTCCTGGTTTAACCAACTACAATGAAAATTCTGTAAATATACAGTCCAGTGTACTGTTAATATGAAATACTTTTCTGTATTGATCTGTAAACTTAGAGAATTACCAGTAACATTATTATATTTTTGTAATTATAGTGTAGATTTCAGTGTCATATGTGCATGGATAAGCTTACGCTGAAAGTAATCAACATATTAAGTCACTATCATGAACACTATCATGGCTGATGAATGATGCATTTATGGCTGCGATTCCAATTCATATAATATCTGTTAATATGTGATATTCTAAATGGGACCAAAAATTCCCCAAACTCCTTTATAATGACTTGGACATGTTGAATTGCTTAAAAACCAACAACAATGATGAACACTCTAAGAAAAGTCTGTAAAAATACTTCAGAGTGTGCTGTGCTAATAAGAAGGGACTTTCCTTACAAGTGTTCTGAATTAAGCATTGCATTGTATTTTGTTTTATGGTTGAAGGAAATGTTGGTAAAATTAACGAAAATGTACTGGTTCGAAAAACCATGAAAACACAATTCTGACAGGACATCATACATATTTCAAAGGTTTTTATTTTCTTACAGTGTAGACGCTTGAAATCAAGATGCAAACAGTAAGCTTCATGGTGGTCTGTGATAAGACTTTCACAAGTATGCCAATTGGGATGAAGCCATGACCTAGGAGCCAATGAGTCACAGCAAATGGAATCTCAAACTTTCGCTGAGATTGAGAAACAGTCCATTTCCTCTGTTGTATGCGACCAACGACCCGAGCTGTCACAGCATGTGTCACTGTTGACTCCTACAACTGACGCCTCCAGTGCAAGCAATGCTGACATTTCTGATTGAAATGCTCTTTAACAAAGACTAACTAATAGATGGATCGTTTTTGTATTTGTTCAGATATTTTTTCTTTACAGCAATGGGATTAAATAGAGATCAAATTGGCTTAAGTTTCCATAGACTTCAGCAATGCCTCAAGTATCTCAAAGTCTGCAAATGCTAGAGACAAACTTTAGGTTGACTTGAGAAAGCCTGAAAGTTTTAAAGCAGTTGTAAAAGAATTTCAAAAATTTAGATTTGATCGAGGTTGATAATATGTTTCTAGCATGATTAGCATGTTTTTAGCATGATTGGCCTGTCATTAGCATATTGCTGGCATGATTAGCATGTTACTAGCATGTTTCTAGCATGATTAGCAAGTTACTAGCCTGTTTCTAGCATGATTAGCATGCTACTAGCATGTTGTTGGTATGTTTCTAGCATGATTAGCATGTTTTTAGCATGATTGGCCTGTCATTAGCATATTGCTGGCATGATTAGCATGTTACTAGCATGTTTCTAGCATGATTAGCAAGTTACTAGCCTGTTTCTAGCATGATTAGCATGCTACTAGCATGTTGTTGGTATGTTTCTAGCATGATTAGCATGTTTTTAGCATGATTGGCCTGTCATTAGCATATTGCTGGCATGATTAGCATGTTACTAGCATGTTTCTAGCATGATTAGCAAGTTACTAGCCTGTTTCTAGCATGATTAGCATGCTACTAGCATGTTGTTGGTATGTTTCTAGCATGATTAGCATGTTGCTAGGATAGATAGATTCATTGTAAGTCTTTGATCTTACATGTAACATCTTACATCATTTTTAATCTTCAGTTTTATGAAAACCATAAGTCGGATCATTCTGAAAAGATACAGCAAGTCAGATCAGCTTTCAGATAGCTTGAAAGCTCTAGGAGGAGTAGCGTTCAGAAATTGAGTCTAATAATAATAATAAAGAATAATAATAATAATAATAAAAAGCTTAAGTAGCAGATCAGTAGGTTGGCTTTCTCAAGCCAACCTAATCAAACATTTTTTTATCAAGTTCTAAGAGTAGATGATCTAACCTACAATATGCAATTCACATTCATTTTATAGCTTCATTATTTGCTCTTACTGGAGACATACAAGAGCAAGAGCATGTTTTTTTCCCCCAATATATTTTAAAAGAATCATCTGAGATAACACCTTTAAGGCTGCTAAGTTATGAAAGACCAAAATCTGAGCGTTCATTTTTCTTGCAAATGCAGGCAGTGTTGTGCAAGCTGTCTTTTGTTTTCATTGTGTCTCTTATTTGCTAAAAGATGTCTTAAAGTCTTTTCTGATGATGGCTCTTTATAAAGAGTCAAGCTCTTGTCCCAGAGGACAGACAAAAATAGACTGGACATAGTTTTCCCAGAAAGCACCATGAGAAAGGAAGTCTTCAAGAAGTTCTTGTGCTACTGGTTTGAAACTCATTTGAAGGGGTGAAGTGATGGCACTCCATAAAGAATGCTGATATATTAATATAATTACACAATAATGTTAAAGTTTATATAATTTAGAATTCTGCTCCTTAATGGGATATTTTCACAGACAATTCCACACGCAATCATGGCATGTCTTTTTTTTTAACTCTTCTTTATGTTTTGGTGAATTGGTGGTGTATTCGTAAAAATGTTTCCTTGCAAATCAGCACCTCATAAAACAGTTATGTTTTCTCATTAGATTGGGTTAGACAAGTCTGTTTGCTGTTGGATGAAAAAGCATGATTTCCAAAAGCCTTCCTTCTCTATGTTGTTATTACCAGGGGATATTTTATTTTTTGCACTTTTTAAGTACATTCAAATCAGTCAAAAGTTGATTTATCTTTCAACTAAGCAGCATTTATTACTTGCATGCCATAGTGCATGAAACGCCATGCAATTATGACCAGAATGATCTTAAACTACACATCTGAGAGTTAAGTTACGATTCCACAGTGACTCAACCTCATTATTAACTCTGAAAGTGAATACTTGAGGAGTAGATCATGCAGAATTAAAGTGCAATACACTATTCATCTGCTAGTAACATTCTTTGGCTGACCTTATTAACATGCTTTGCATCTCTTGCATGCCAGTTAAACCACATAAAGCACAAGTTCCTGCGTTTAATCAACATGTACTCTAAAAATAAATAATATCTGGCAAACACATCTATTGGATACTTAACGCCGTGGTTATTTCTTCAAAAAATCCCCTACATCAATGTGAAAGTCTGCAGTCCATTATTTAAATTGGAAAATAATGTTGTTTTTTTCATCTGGAAGGGATCAACAAATCTCTGCACTTAATAATGCATGCGTACAAAAAAGACAATAAACACATGGTGTTAACACATCAAGTATAAAATTTATGATTGTGACACCAACTGATAAATTATACTGAAATACTGAAGTTCAAAGTGTTACAAAAACACTAATGATGTAAAACCAATAATGTACACCCTTCATCAATATCATCAATTATACATTTGAAAGGTGTGGTCAGTTTTCTGATGGTCAAAGCTGGGAATCCGTACGATCAACCCGTCGTGAACTTGTCTCACACAAAACTCACGAGTGCATGGATTGCTATGACTGGATTTCACCTACAGTATACTGAATAATAAAAAAATATAAAAGTGGTGTGGAGTTCTTAAATTCTGACTAGTCTTGATATCGAAGTTGATCCTACTAGAATCCATTCTTTTGTTTCTTTGATTTTGATATATTTTTTTTAATTAGTGCTGGACAACGATTAATCGCGATTAATCGCATCCAAAATAAAAGTTTTTGTTTATATAATATACAGTATGTGTGTGTACTGTGTATATTTATTATGTATATATAAAGACACACACATACAGTATATATTTTGAAAATATTTACATGTATTTACATTTATATATTTATATTCATATAATTTATATTATAAATAAATATATTTAATATATAAACATTACATATTTTTTTAAATATATACATGCATGTGTGTGTATAAATAATAAATATACACAGTTCACACATATATTATGTAAACAAAAACATTTATTTTGGATGCGATTAATCGCATATATAAATATGACGTTGTGAGTTGGTCGGCAAACTTGTGTCTGCCTCTCGTATTACAATGGTATTTACAAGCATGGCAGAAAATGACAGTTCCAAATTCAACAGTGTGGAAGTATTTCCAGCTTGTCGACAAAATAACACAATTTTGTTATGAATTACGTAAGAAAACAGCAAGTCCACAAGTGTGTGACTTTCTCACTTACTCCCCCATGCTGCTTGTGGCTTCAGGGGCATAACTTTCACACCTCTCTCTCGCCTTCTCCCACCCTCTCTTCATTTCTCTAGCTTCTGTTCAATGATTTAACTGGATATAAGCAGCAAATTGGGAATGGTGTTGTTATATATCATTTTTAGGTATTTTTTTCTAAAAAATTGTTCTAAATTTGGACAGTTATACTAAAAATCTACTGTTAATAATTTTGTGACAATCTGAAAATATGTACAAATAAAAAGTTAAACTTGTTATTTTACACATTTTTGGGGACAGCAAATTTAAGGATAGCAACATGAACAGAACTGAACAGAATCTGAACAGATCTCAGAGGATATTTCTCCTCTTATAACAGGTCACACATAACAGCAAACTTGTAGTTGTGTAAGTTACAGAAAACATCAGCATAACTTCCTCCCAGCTTTGCTGAGTAATAAGGTCAGCCCTAATAACATCCTGTGAAAGTAAAAAAAAATAAAAAAATAAATAAATTCATAAAACCATAATATAATTGTATCCTGTGCATAAAGCTTCACACACTACATCACTGGGGTTTACATCATGCTACAAGAGCTAGATGAGGAACGTATGCAGAGGACTGGCATGAGCCCTCTATCTAGGTGGCAATGAACCAGATAAAGCCAGGTGACAGTCTTACATTTCATTAATGCAAACCACATACAGCAAATTATGTCTTAGCTGAACTACTAATATAGAGTCCACATTGCAAACATATTTAAAGAGAAATACGGTAAACACTGGTATGAGTGCATAGCTGTTCTCATGTGCTCATGGGCTATTTTCGATCCATGTGTTCTCTCCAATGTCAGCAGAGCTACACCCTGCTGGTATAGCATCCAGTTTGGACATAATTTTGATCACATTCCAGGTCAGGCGGACTGTTTTAGCATAATTATTCTTCAAATCACATAGAAACATTGCCTCATCCAATGGCGTGAGTTGAGCTTTTATCCAGCCAATAGAAATTGGGGGTGTGCTCGGAAAACCCTTATATTTGCAATCTTGACTTTGACTACTAATATCTCATGCCTTTAGTTGTCAGTGGTGGGAAACTGAACGGTGGTCACTTCAGACATTGCTAATTGGATCATGTGACAGCAGCAGGTGTTGACCGGTCACATTATTTTCGTGTTCCGGTCAAAAAAAAAAAGTTTGACATTTGAGATTGAATGTAACTGGCATAACGTACATTCCGAGGTTTGAACCCTTCAGCTGCCAAGTGTACTAAGAAAAGAGTAGGTTAGTGGTTAATGTTCTGTGAGGGACACCTACAAGTTGAAGCTCCCAAATCCAAAGGGATGATCTGGTCACAATTGTGCCCTTAATCGACACACTCAGGTTGCTCAATAATCAAGTTTTAACCAGCGTACTGTAATTTTCCTTATATAAAAATGTTGGTCCCACTTTATATTAAGTGTCCTTAACTATTAATAATTTGGTACAATGCACTTATTGTGTACATGCTTTTACATTGTATTATATTTAAAAATATCTGCATGTAATTACATCTGTAATTAATTTCTGTAATTACACATAATTACAATGTTGACCCATCCTTAAACCACTCTTAAACCTACCGATACTAGCAAACCAGTCCTTAACCTAACTTAACCCGTATCCCACCTCATACCAAATAAAGCGTGACCAGACATTTTGATTAAACATTACATATGACATTACAACATAGTCAAAACATTTTCTGTAAATGAAACATATACAACGATGAATCATTCACAATAAGATCTATGACATGCATTCAGAAAATAGATAAAGCAAGTTTAAATATTATGCCGACTTTAACCTCCCATGCCAAAGTACAGACTATACTGACTACCTAAAAACAAACTAAAACTAAACAGAAATTGTGCAAATTGTGCAAATTTCAGTGTAAGTGATGCTGTAAGCCACATAAATCAGTGCTGATATTTGTTACCATCATGCAACATCCACAAATACCTGACTCTGCTGTGCTAGTTAGCAGAAAGGCTTTCAGTTACAGCACAGTTCCCAATACTTGTTTTAGAAATGCAGCTGAGCCCCCACACCCGAGAGCTCTGGGAATCCAAACCTACCTGAGGGCCACCCCACCTCTGTGAAATATGCGAACCCCGAGCCAAATCATCACAGACAGCTGCCGCTAAATTTAACCCAATAGTAATGGCTGCCTGTGCTATGCTAACAAGAGCACAGTGTAAGTGAGGCCTCTAGTAAAGATCTAGACCTGAGCTTGACTAAATTAATCCATGTAAACAAGTCAGAACTGCAGGCATTTAAGACAAGAGGAAAGTCTGCCCATGTACAATCACCTCCGCCCAGTGTACCGCAATTAGCAACCTGCTAACCGTTTCTCATTTGAGCTAGCGACATTCCCTCACTTGATGGACTGAAAAGAAAAGCCACAGATTTGGACCCAATGACTGTCCTCTGCAGCAGCAGCCTGTGGTTTGAGGCAAACATAGCTAGCTAGCAAACCCTCACTTACTGTAATGTAACAATAGGGAATTGTTTGGCAAACCTTTCAAAAATCAGTTCTTCTGTATTTTAATGGCATGCTTATTAAAACAGATAAAGTGATATTCAAACAGTTTATCAGTCAGGCAGTCAATTTTTGGTTAGCATTGATGACGCAAGGGAGTCTATATTCACCACTAGCAGAAACTGATATTTATAATGCGCTCCCAGCAAAACAGCATGATAGAACACAGTGATGAAGATATAAATGTTACACGCAACAGGCCAGCATATGATTAGAATATAATAACCATTAAACTCCACTACATTTCAGTAATCTTCTTGAGGTATAACTTCTAGTTTAGCTCATTTCAAAAACACAACTGCTTGGCCAACATCAAGCAGCCCACAGGCTTTGCTTTTCTGGAGAGCATGGAAACCAAGCGAATCCCAGATAAAGCATGTGGTTGGGTTAAGACAAATGTTGGCTGAATATTGAGTGAAACTAGAAACCCCAAATTGGAAATCCACAGGCAAAGTCTTGTGGTACTTTCCTTCTTGAAGGCGAATCCAAATTAAAAGCTTTCTAATGAGCGCAACGTACATAAAGTACTGATCGTTATAAAATCTTTGAACATCAAACCTCCACAAGTTTCAGTTACAACACCAGGCCGCTGTTTTGTTATTAAAATTGCATGTGCATGTGACAATAAAAACGCAATAAAACCCGATAATAAAATACAGGATGTTTGCTGCAAACTGGGTTGACATATGAAAATATGTTGTGTTGTTGGTGCAATATGCTGCTAATTTGTAGTGTTTACTTAGGCAGTCATCTCATCATACTTAGGGTTAGGGATTTGTGCAACCCCCAATCCAGGGGTTATAGCCAACCTAGTTTAGCTCTAGTCCCAATGAAACACACATGAATCTGCATACGTCATCGAAGCTGTCTCATTTCAGAAAAGCAAGTAGGACACTCCGAATGTGACCTTCGAATGCAACCTTCTTTCACAGGAATTCGGAGGGTGCATGAGGTGTATCCTTCGCTGCTACAGATAACCCACAATTCTTTGCGTCGCCGTGAACAACCGTTGTTAATTTGAAAAATGCCGGCGCCGGCAGATGTAACGTACACACAAGCGCAGATGTGGTGTTTACAACTTACCTTAATTCGCCTCGGTAAAAACGGATAAACTTTGTTTTTAATAACATCCTCATTTTTTTCTCTAATAGATGCCTGCTGTATGTATGCTGCAGCTCCTCAAACATTGAACAAAATAAAACAAGTAAAACCATTTTTTTTTATTACTTTCCAAATTTAGAAATAATTTTCCTTCATTTAAGTAGTGTGAGAGCGCAACAATGCTCTAAATGTGTTGGCATAGCAACGTGATACTTCCGGTTTCCTTTTCCGCCCGTCCTACGAAGGCCGTCTCGTTTAATTCTAGGTTGAGGACACTTCGTATATGCATCCTACAGAGGATGCGACCTCCAGAGGATTCGACCTCCGGAGGGTGCAGCCTTCTAAATGAGACACAGCTAAGGTCTGTGCTTCAGTCGTGGTTTGTCGGTCGTTGCTTCCTGTAACGGTGTTTCTGGTTCACACTCTCACCTTCGCCCTGTGGATTATGTTCCTGACTCCTCTATGTGGATTGGATTATTTGTTTTTTTGTGTTTAATAAACCCCTGGGCTTGCATTTGGATTCTCGCTGCTCCTTGTCCTGGCTTACATGTTAAACCTACAGGGCCCATTACAGTTTCCATTAAAACCCAATAGTTGTTCCATGATAACCAGTAAACCAATTACAAATTTTGTGATGGTGTTCATTGTTTTTTTCGGTTACACTTTATTTCGATAGTCCACTTTAGACATTCTATTAACTATAAGTAACTTTGTAACTACATGTCAACTACATGTCAACTAATTCTCATTAATTTGCAACGAAATGTCTACTAACTCTCAGAGTAGACTGTTAGGGTAGGTTTAGGGTTAGTAGAATAAGTTGACAAAGAAAGTGTTAGAAGATATTAAGCAGACAGTCTATTAATACTCTACTAACTGCTAGTTGACATGTAGTTGCAAAGTTACTTACTGTTACTAGAATGTCTAAAGTGGACTATCGAAAATAAAGTGTTACCTTTTTTTCCAGCAGGGGCTATTAAATATGGAAGTAAGCTCATGCGATATAGCATTGCACTTGTGAGGTGAAGCGCTCAGGTACGAATCCCGTGAAACTACGGTTCGACAAAACAGGTCAAACCCATGTATAAAGAAGTTAAAACAGCACAGCTGCATCAGAGAATGCATTTTTATCTCACTTTTTCTTTCGTTAACACTATCGGGTAGGTTTAGGGTTGGGTTTGGTGAAGGGGGTTTGTTATTGTCTAACACAACAGAGCATTAACCTTTTAACATCACTCTCCGGACATTTAAATTCTAACTGCCACAATACGTACCTGAAGCAACATAATAAACACAATAATAAATGCCTGTACCAACGTAATAAAATGGAATTAAAATGTGGCCACTTTCACATATTTAATACACTTTTTAGCACCACTCACTGGACATTTCAGGTAACACTTTAGAAAAGGGACCAATTCTCACTATTAACTAGTTGCTTATTAGCATGCCTATTATTAACATATTGGCTGTTTATTAGTACATATAAAGCACATATTCTGCATGACCATATTCTACATCCCTAATCCTATCCAATACTTAAACTTAACAACTACCTTACTAACTATTAATAAGCAGCAAATTAGGAGTTTGTTGAGGCAAAAGTCAGAGTTAATGGTTTGTTAATAGCAAGAATTGGACCTTAAAATTAAGTGTGACTGACATTTCACTTTGAAATTTACGCAACAAAATGTTGGGGTTGGCATTTTTAGATGCCGTATAGAAACTTTTAGACTGGTGTTGGAGCTAAACTCTGCAGGACTGAACTCTTTTGCCATACAACAACTTTTCAATCACCAAGAACACCCTGGACACTAATGCTATTAACTACCCAAAATACCCCATTGCAACATGCTAGAAACCTCCCAGAACACATTAGCAATCTCATAACAATGCCTTGGCAATCACCCACAACATTCTAGCACTGTGGTGCGACTTCTGCAATGGCAACCACCACTCGTTACATCTTACATCTATTACAAATCTCAGCTGCTCAAAGCACAATGGGTCAAAGATGGCTGATTTTATCCATTTGACTCTGAGTTAAGTTGTTAAGCTACCATTAATAGTACTGTGTGGGACTATAACAGCTTTCCATTGAGCTACCGTCAAAACAGACAGCGCCGTAAAGTTTCACCACCTCATTAAAGTCACTCTTTTTCCCTGTTATTAAAAAAGGGGAAACCCACATGCTGTTTCAGCCTGTGCTGGTCAAATATCAGTTGGAGAGTTTCTGTGACTGATATATGAATCGCTTTGTCTGACTCACTGTTTGGGAATACAAGAAGATAATTACTTGATGCAAAACAACTAGTATTTTATAGTTGGTTTAAGGCATTACTCAAACACATGGCACACTAAATACTAAGTTTGCGAGTCTTTGCCATGTGTGCTTAAAGTGCCCCTATTATGGATTTTTGAAAATGACCTTTCATGCAGTGTGTAACACTGTAAGTGAATGAAAACATCCTGCCAAATTTTAAATTTGAAAGTGCACCGTGTATAAAGTTATTGTCTCTCAAAAGAAAGAGTCGACTCTGAATCATTGAAACGAGTCGTTTTAAAAATTACTTGAATTCCACTTGTTGGTCTTTTCGCGTTGCCACTAGGTGTCGCTTTGGAGAGGTAAAAATAGCGGTTTCCCAGGTAATGCTGTATACAAAGCAGCACTGCGCTCACAAACGCTGCTTTATCAGGCATTACAGGCGTGCTGAAATGAAAATCAGACCAGTCGGACCAATCACCGCAGATTAGCGTCACGCAAACTAGGGGTTTGGAAAAATAAATCGTTAAACGAATCGTTTGGGAGTCCTTGAGCAAGTAAGGTAAAAATAAATGCATATTATAAGACAATGAAAGTGTTTTATGACCTTGCATGCATGTCAACCTGTTGTTGGGGACTCCCAAAACCAAAATATGAACATTTCATAACCCATAACAGGGGCACTTTAAGCATTGCAGTTGCACCATGTGGCTGATGTCACAATTATGCTGCAAAAGTGATTCACAGCACCATTACTACTATGTAAATTTACTCAATACCAACAACAGATGTCAAGAAAATGTTGTGTATATTATGTTCACAACTATCAGATGCGATAAAAGTGCCGAAATCCAACTAAAATACAGGAAAATAATCACGCAATTACTTTAATTTGAGCTATTGGAGGCCAAACAGCCGCTCTGGCAAATTAACTTTCAATTCCAAAGCAATCTAGCAGACACTATTTAGATTATCTCGATTTGTTTCGAGAAGCAGTCATCCCTCAATGCTCGAGATGCTGCCAGACACTGTATAACTTTAATTATTTATATTTCCTCTGTCTGAGCACAGCACCATGACCACAGGCCTGCTATCTTAACACTTAAACTTCCATTCATCAAACCTCATCCAAAAGGCATTAGCCTGCTACAGTTCTAGCTGCCAAGAATCAATTTTCATTGTTAGACTTGAAAGGACTTTTAATTAGCGGTGTTTCTTAAGGAAAGCATCACTATATTGCTCAGAAAGGTTAGTGATTTGAAGAAAGAGAGGTGTACTATTACATTGGATTAATAGTCTTTGCCAGATGGATGATAAAAAAAAAATCGAAAAATCTGTTAAAAATAAGATCTAGCGACTATATCCATAAAAACCATCCTGAAGACCATATATAAACACCCAACCAGGGGTGCATTTCCCAAAAGCATTGTGAGCAAACTATGGTTGCAAGTTCTGTTAAACTCAATTGGTAATAATAGAACTTGCAACCATAGTTGCTTTTGGGAAATGCACTCCAGAACGGCCTTGCATTGTGGCGGCAAGTTTTGCATGAACATGCACCACTCACATTATCTACAAAACTGAATTGGATAACTATATAATGAGTTCCTAGTGTATACCAACACATGCTGGTCCCTACAGCCTATTTTTGCAATGTGTATTCTACGGAATCACAAAGATGTAAGCAATGTAGCCAAAATAGTTTTCCATCTGTTGCTCACTGCTGGTCTATGCAGAAGGGTTGACCTGGAGCCAGATATAGTCTCTCTTTTAGTCACATCTCAAATTCTTGCCCTCTGGTTCATATAGGGTGATTCGTCAAGAGTAAATCTTCTCTTAATGAGAACACACCAAACGGCACCAAACCTATTGGGTGTACAAGCTTCTATAACATGCATTCATTTGGGACTGATTTCAAACAAACTAGTGTTTTAATGCTTTTCTTGTGTATAGTTATGTATAGTATCAACAACTATGTTCGTATCAAAGAAAAAAAAAGATTTGTGTAAGAACAAAGCAACACAGAACTCACCGCCAGGGCTTGGAGCCTTTCCTTATGAAGTTCAACTTCAGCCATCCTGGAAAAACAAAGGCAGAATTCTCAGTAACCGTGAGATTGGTAATCCCAAGTGTGTTTGTGTGTGTTGGGAAGGTGAGCAAGTTAACAGACACACACACACAAACACAGTCTGCCCTGGTCCTCTGAAGTAAGTCAGCCAGTGAAAGACACAGTGTACTGAGGGCAAGATCTTCTCATTCACTGGCCATGTGTCTGCCAGACTGTCTCTCTCTCTCTCTCTCTCTCTCTCCTCCTACATCCCTCCCTCTCCGTCACTGGCCGGGTTATGGACAGATGACAAGAGTCTTGAACCCGCCCCCTGTGTTTGGAAGAGAGCTTCAGGCGAGCAGGCAGAGAGATGTCACTAAGAGTAGGACAACACTATCACCACTAACCATGACTCTCTCTGTGTGTGTGTGTGTGTGTGTGTATGTGTGCCTGCTGGGATGGAAAAGGTGTGCCGTACACTGGGGATTTGAGTGGCTGCAAGCTTAGAGGAAATCTGCTCCATGGTTACAAATCAAAATCATACATCTGCCAATTCTTTGCTATTGTTTAATAATATCTGATGAGTTAGGAATAGCTCAGCCATAAAATAAAAATGTTGTTGTCCTTTCCTCACCACACTGTTATGCAATTCTGAATAACATTTTTTTATTAATAAAAAATTGTTATACAAAATGTTGGTTTAAAGCTATCTATCTATCCATCCATCCATCCATCCATCCATCCATCCATCCATCCATCCATCCATTACTGTAAAATCCAATAGTTTACCTTACTTAGATTTAATTAGTTATCTTTACTTAGTTGTTATACTTACTAGGTTTTATTAAGTTACAGCTACTTTCAAGGCAAATAAAACAATTGACTTACTTAAAATATTAAATTTGCCACAAAGGAACAGGTGACATTAATAAACCAGTGAGAGGCAGCAGTGCACTAATATGTTGCTAATGTGCAACATAACAACAGAAGAAGAAGAAAAGAAAAAGAGTCTTAATAGCCTTTTCACCCATTTCCTCAATGTCTGCAGTTATCTTTCACTAGTTGCATTCACTTGTTTCCCAGTCATCTTGAATGTTGAATTTTCAATACAACTGAAATATTTGAGAGAACATCACATAAGCTAACTTCATAAATTGATGTTGATTTTCCTAAAATGTGTTTTTTTTTAACTCATCATTACAGTGATTAGCGTTCCCTTTGGTTGGGCACTTGGAACTTCGTTTATGTTACTATAATTTTCTTCCTGTTAATGCAACAATACATCATAAAGTCAGAGTTATTTGATTTCAAGGGAGGAAAAAGAATAAATAGTTTGCTTTTAGAAGATGACCTATCTTCTAGTTAAATCAATAGTGTATTTATTTGTGTGTGTTTATGAACATTTTCAAATTTCTTTTTTCATAAATACCTTGAGATGCTTTTAGTTGGGTTTATATCATCCTTAAATAGTGTGTGTCAATATGCTAAAGTCACACACAGACTATCTATAGTGTGTATCTGTGTGTAACATTCAGCACGTGAACCACAACAATGGTAACAATTCAATTTCATTTATTTTCATTAATTGTAACAATAACCATTTTATTTGCTCTTTTTGTTCTGCTACTACTGACACAAGACAGCAAATAAAATTGGCAAATAAAATCAACAACTGTAAAACAAAGCAACTGCATCATTTATTCATGCCGCAATGCACTCTGGGAGTCAGTGAGTAGCTATACTAAGTCATGAGTAAACCTAAATGAAAGGATAAAGTACCCCCTACAGTTCTTTTTTAGTTACTAGAACTCTCGCGTAAGTAAACTATACTAACTAAGCATTTGTCAGTACAACATACTATTCCTATTTTACTTTACTTAGTTTTTTCAAGGCAATCGGTTTGCATGTTTTTTTTAAGTAAGCCCAACTAATTAGATTTTACAGTGATCCATCATCCATCATCTATCCATCCATCTACAGTATCTATCTATCTATCTATCTATCTATCTATCTATCTATCTATCTATCTATCTATCTATCTATCTATCTATCTATCTATCCTAGCAACATGCGAATCATGCTAGAAACATACCAACATCTATCTATTCATCCATCCATCCATCCATCCATCTTTAAAATTATTCATATAACCTCAATCTTCATAACATCTGATCATAAAAACATCTGCAGAAGTCGCTGACTCTAAAGATGTCTACTGTCTCTGCAAATGTGGCTTTCTCTATTTGGAAAGCAGCTTCCAAAAATCTGCATTAAACACCTTGAGTTCTAATTTATTCCTCCAGTGAAGCCAAAGGGAGCAGTAGGGAATGGGAACACGGGGGACCAACTGCTTTCCCTCATCCAACCTCACATTCAGCTCCGGTGGATGGATACAAAAACTCCTTATATGGAGAAAAGGCAGAGCTAACCGAGTCTGGAGTGTTCTGCGAGAGGAAGACTCATGGGAACTGTAAGAAACTCAGTGAATGAAATTATAACAGACTGTAATGACCCTTCTGTGTGTGTACAGTACAAGTACTGTTACTATAATAGAAGACAAAACGGCTGTTATGAATTACTGTTTCCTGAGTTCAAGTAAATAAATGCAGAGGTACAAGCTGTACTGCAACAGACAATGATTTAGACAAGTCACAGTAACAAAAAACACTGAAAATGTCAATGTTTTATCATGCATTTACTGTTGTTTATCTCTGATGCTGCGTGCATTATGTGCTCTTGGAATTAACTTTGCTCCAAATGCAATGCAGCACAATGAATTTGCAGGACTGTATCTGCATGTCAAGAATAACGTTCTGTTATTTGTCGGGCAGTAAATAATAGCTATCTTCATATGTGAATTTCAACATGATGTCCCAGTCATTCATAGAGAATCACAACCTATACAGCAGCAGTGAACATCAGTAGATGGAGGAAATTCCTGGAAGTTCACGTAACTACTGGAAATAGGCTTAAAGCCACAAAACACACAGCGCTCACAGACGGCAGACTTCAGAAGCTGTGCGACTGTGAAACATTCGGGCCTGTCTGTGTAGCTCTCTGTGTTACTAGTCAGCACTTTGTTCTTTTTAAACTAAGCATGTGACTGTCGATTTCATTTGGATTTCAGTTCCAAATCTCTTTATGATGGCCTCTCTTTAACCTAAGAAGTTGCTTTACTGCACCTGGACTTTTCCATTGTCAATGATGATACACTAGAAGACATTTTAGAGATTTAATAGCAATCTCAAAAGTACTATATATATTCTTAAGAGCACTAGTTCACTTGTGTACCGACTTTCTTCCCCCCACCGCATGCTTTACTTTTCCATTCCCAACCAGCGGCTGCAACGTCATCAGTCGACATAACAGACAAAAGCAACATTGTTTCTTTGGCACAGTGACCTCATCCCATGAGCCAGCGAGGCACAGTAATACCTTCCAGATGTGCAGCAGTCCATACGCTGGTAACCGAAGACCACGTAAACGCAAAGCAAAATGACTTTGAGTCATATTTAACAGTTAGTTAAGTAACTTCTTGATCCACAAGCAAGTGACAAATTGGTAACGGTCTCTCAAGAGCACAAATGTAAGACAGTTGCCCAAATGCCAATGTCTATACTGATCTGTTTAGCAAAAGAGCCTTTGCTCTATATTAGTTAGGGCTAAAATTCAGACCCACACTTTCCAAAGAAATGTTTAATGCATTAAACATTGCATTACATGCATTAAATGTGATTAAAGGGTTAGTTCACCCAAAAATGAAAATTGGCTTGTGTTTTACTCACCCTCGAAGCATCCTAGGTGTATATGACTTTCTTCTTTCAGACGAAGCCAGTCGAAGTTATATTAAAAATTGCCCCGGCTATTCTAAGCTCTATCATTGCAGTCAGCGGGTGTTGCAGTGCTTCAGTCCACAAGTCGTCAAATAAAGCTGCGCATTCATAATAAAACGTGCCGCAGATGGCTCCGGGGGATGAATAAAGGCCACCTGTAGCGAATTTTTGTAAGAAAAATGTCCATATTTCAAATGTAATAAACACTTCTCTCTCACTTCCGCTATCTGTCATACGCAGATCCTTTCCGGTGCACGACGTATGCGCGGCGCGCGCGCGCCTCTGAGGTATGCTAGTCTCGCGAGTTTGTTTAATAGGAGTAAAGGAAGCAACATTTCCTTACTTTAGCAAAGGAAAACCAGTCTCCTCTTGGTTTATATCGAAATCCTCCGACATTTTTTTTTGCAAATCTTCGGTTTGTACTTCTAATTCGTGACTGGTGTTTTGTTTTGTTCTCTCTCCGCATTCGTCACTAATCACGCAACGCCGCACGTCTTACGTCATCCGCCAGAACTGCTTCAGTGTATGACAGTCCAACGTGATCTCATGATAATTCATATGTATTTTACGTAAAATGTGGTTCTATAAAACGTACATTTACTTACATTTTTACAGGCACTAAAACGTACAATACTGATGTATTTTCAGCCTCTACACGTACAAATACTTACGTATTTTCAGCATTTAAACGTACAAAACTGACGTATTGACGACACCTAAAAATGAATCCTTATGAATATTGAAATCGCGGCATTAATTTTATTAGTTTTTAGTTGTCATATGAATTACCTTGTTTTCAATTACATTATTAAATGGTTTACTCGTTTACTTATGAAATTATAACATTTAGTTTTGTTGTGATTTCTGCTGCCAACTCGTTTCCAAGAACATGCCTACATAATGTTAAACACGACTTCACTTTAAACCTTAAAATAAATAAGATTTCTGCAATCGTTTAACCTTTACTTGT
>NW_015506630.1:174258-181832 GCF_001515645.1 Sinocyclocheilus grahami
CTTTTAAGGTAATGTTTATCATTCATTTTTTGTGCAAAGCTGTTTAGTTCAAGTGACGATCATGAGGGGATGTTTTCCAGGAAGAAGGTCTGCAAAACAGTTTAGTTTTGTTGGTATAGCATTAGTTTATCCAAAACTTTAGCAAGAAAGAGTCTCCCAAAGAAACTCTCCTCGGTCTCCTATAATGACAACGGTGGCTTGCTGTTTTTTGTGTTTATGGCTGCAGTTGTTCTGGAGATTGTCACAACTCTTGGTCTGGGTTCTTTCTGAAGTAGTGCACTGCCAGTTAGGATTATAATACTTAACTCTGAGTGAATTAACTGTATAATTTCATTGTATAGCAGATATTTTACCAGTCCTTGATTTTTGGAGGTCTTGATTTGCATTTCTTCTAGTCTTCTGCCTTAGACTTGTGGTGCCATCAACCAGTCAGTATTGTCAGGCTGTCATTTTCCTGCACCTCCCAAGGAGGTCTGTAATACCTGGAGAAAGCTATCCATAAGCACTTCAATTCATCTTAATGAAAGTCTACAGTGTGTGCAATAGAAGTAAACATTTTCAATGGCAGTCAACAGCGAGAGAGATGGTCATTGCCTGTGGAGTGCGTAGTTACGCCATCATCATGCCATTTACAGCTTAGGTGATTGGTTACTTTAGAAACTGAGTATGTTTTGACCCTTGAGCAAAGAAAGAAGCATCAAAGTTGCACATTTTTGGAAATGGATTCACCATTTAAGCATTAAGCAGTTTACTAATCTTGTCTACACTAGTTTTTCTTTTTATTTCAAAAATTATGTGCCTCCTTTTATTTAGGTTTTAACTTGGACACACCAGTTTGGAACAAAACTGTTATATGTCCCATATATCATTATAAATAAGAGTGATACAGTGTTTAGCTCTGAGGATTTAGCTGTGGTGTTTATCCTACAGGGCTGCCTGTTGCTGTGCTACGACTGCTGCTAATTTTGCATGTGTGTGGAATGCGACAGCTGCAGTCGCATAAGTGCTCCGTACAAACTCAAAGGCATTCTTTGGTGCGATGGCTCCAGGCCTTCTTTGATTATCAAGAAAGCACTCTCAAATCAGACTGCAACACTGTCTCACAGGCACGGCAAGCTACATTTTGGGACTCACCAATTCATATTAAAAGTAACAAACCATAAAGCTTATTGTGATTTATTGGATGGGTGGTGTGCTTAAATGTTCTGTTCATTAGCCTAACTGAAAACAGGCTAGACTGATCGATTCTTGGGATTTAAGAATTGATACTGATTCGTAAAAATGAGAATCGATTAAAGTTTAGAATTTATTTATTTTTTTTACCAAGTTTCACTAAGCAACCCTTAAAAGCTCATGCAACGCTTCCTAACGGACAGGCAAAAGTTAGTGCACCTTGACCCGCTGAACACAAAATAGTTATTTTAAAGAATCCTGGTAACCAAACAGTTGATGGTAGCCACTAGGTGTGTCCTAAATTGTGTACTTATGCACTATCCTATGATGTTTTGTAGTATAAATAGTGCAAGCAGTGTATTCACACTGCACTTAAAATACCTGGATGATGCACTTAAATAACTGAAAAATAAAACACTTTTGGAAAGTGTGGAATGTCACAGCTTTAATTATGTCGTGAAGGGAGAGGAGCTATCAGACTCCGATTATAAATGACAAAATAACCTTAAATAATTCATACACTACACGGTTGAGTACATAGTACACAGTGTATAGTGTGTAATTTGTATGGTAAAATTTTTTTTTGGGTTAAGTCCATCTGTCATAATAACAAGAAACTGTGCTTATAACCACAGTTTCGTAAGATGTAGTTTCAGGCACACAGGTTTGCGAAAGTTCATTTCAACTACAGTTTTGGGAAACACAGAATCAATGAACTCTGCTGCTAATGACAGAACTTGTGACCATAGTTTGCTAATGATGCTGCTTTCAGGAAACAAACCCCAGATTGGAGCTTGAAAATTTCAGCCAGTTCTTGCTTTAATGTGCATCAGATAGACCTAAGAGGCTATACAGGCTGTCCTTGTTATTGCCTGTCCAGTTGCTACACTAATTCCCTATTGGACAAGTGGCCAACACCCCAAAACAGATGATGGTAGTCAACATTATCTTAATTCGATCTCATCCTTCCTACTGTATGCTTGTTCTTACTGATGATTTGATTGCCAATGACACTGTGACACATTACATGTATGTCTGCTGTACACACACACACACACACACACACACACACACACACACACACACACACACAGTTGGAGGAATCCAAGACTGCAGACAGCAGCTGCTGCAGCATCATCATCCTGCCGCCCTGGCTGCCGTTGCTATGGCAACCACTCCGTGATGTCCAACCCTACAGAGGGAGGGCGAGGAAAAATGGAAGTACTCACTTATATGACGGGGCTTTCCTCCGGAGAGGTGTGCCCATCATGGCTGCGTCTTCTCCCTCTTCCTCATTCTCTGGCTTTCCTCGTCGGCTCTCCGCTGCTGTTACCAGCATCACCTTGGGATTGATGGCTCTCCTCCACCTTTTCCTGAGATTTCAGAAGGATGCTGGATGCTGCAGCTCGCAGCTTCCGCTCTGTCTAGCCTGCAGTATGAGAAAAAGAGAGTGAGAGAGAGAATAGGAGGGAGGGTCACATTTGTTTAACGTCTGATTTTATTGGTAGAGACTGTGCTTCTTTCTGAAATTTCATTTGAGAATGAAATATATCATTCAATTTACAAATTTAGTCTCAAACTTTATTACATATATCACATTGAAAGTAACCTTTGATTTATGCATTACTGATTCATATTTAATGATTCCATATTTGATCCATATTACTGTGAGACAATAAAAAGACTTTGAATGGATTGTTAAAAAGTGTATGGGTTCTTTATTGTCAATGTTTAATGTTTAACTAACAATTTTTCCATACTGCAGCTTTGAACTCCATTTTAGTGGGAATTTGTAATTATTGTTTTTTTATTATATTTTATTGCTTAACATAATATCATTGTTATTGTGAATGCATGTGAGTATCTGTAATGAAAGCCCATGGAAATTGGAATATACTGTATATATATATATATATATTATATATTTCTTCATTATATTTAATTTGTGAATACGATTTACTAATTTGTTCTCTCATAGTAAATCAAATTAGTACCTTTTAAGGTAATGTTTATCATTCATTTTTTGTGCAAAGCTGTTTAGTTCAAGTGACGATCATGAGGGGATGTTTTCCAGGAAGAAGGTCTGCAAAACAGTTTAGTTTTGTTGGTATAGCATTAGTTTATCCAAAACTTTAGCAAGAAAGAGTCTCCCAAAGAAACTCTCCTCGGTCTCCTATAATGACAACGGTGGCCTGCTGATTTCTGTGTTTATGGCTGCAGTTGTTCTGGAGATTGTCACAACTCTTGGTCTGGGTTCTTTCTGAAGTAGTGCACTGCCAGTTAGGATTATAATACTTAACTCTGAGTGAATTAACTGTATAATTTCATTGTATAGCAGATATTTTACCAGTCCTTGATTTTTGGAGGTCTTGATTTGCATTTCTTCTAGTCTTCTGCCTTAGACTTGTGGTGCCATCAACCAGTCAGTATTGTCAGGCTGTCATTTTCCTGCACCTCCCAAGGAGGTCTGTAATACCTGGAGAAAGCTATCCATAAGCACTTCAATTAATCTTAATGAAAGTCTACATTGTGTGCAATAGAAGTAAACATTTTCAATGGCAGTCAACAGCGAGAGAGATGGTAATTGCGCCATCATCATGCCATTTACAGCTTAGGTGATTGGTTACTTTAGAAACTGAGTATGTTTTGACCCTTGAGCAAAGAAAGAAGCATCAAAGTTGCACATTTTTGGAAATGGATTCACCATTTAAGCATTAAGCAGTTTACTAATCTTGTCTACACTAGTTTTTCTTTTTATTTCAAAAATTATGTGCCTCCTTTTATTTAGGTTTTAACTTGGACACACCAGTTTGGAACAAAACTGTTATATGTCCCATATATCATTATAAATAAGAGTGATACAGTGTTTAGCTCTGAGGATTTAGCTGTGGTGTTTATCCTACAGGGCTGCCTGTTGCTGTGCTACGACTGCTGCTAATTTTGCATGTGTGTGGAATGCGACAGCTGCAGTCGCATAAGTGCTCCGTACAAACTCAAAGGCATTCTTTGGTGCGATGGCTCCAGGCCTTCTTTGATTATCAAGAAAGCACTCTCAAATCAGACTGCAACACTGTCTCACAGGCACGGCAAGCTACATTTTGGGACTCACCTTTTGTTGCATATTAAAAGTAACAAACCATAAAGCTTATTGTGATTTATTGGATGGGTGGTGTGCTTAAATGTTCTGTTCATTAGCCTAACTGAAAACAGGCTAGACTGATCGATTCTTGGGATTTAAGAATTGATACTGATTCGTAAAAATGAGAATCGATTAAAGTCGATAAATTGTTTTTTTTTTTACCAAGTTTCACTAAGCAACCCTTAAAAGCTCATGCAACGCTTCCTAACGAACAGGCAAAAGTTAGTGCACCTTGACCCGCTGAACACAAAACTCTGTTAAATGTAAAGTAGCTGTTTCAGTAGAATGATTTACTCTGTAACCAAATTGCATACAGTGTAAACCAACCTTAGCTGTATTAAGATAAGATGCCAATTGTTCAAGAACTACCTTTTCTGCAACTTTTGAGACTACTGGCAATATGCTGATTGGTCTATAGTTGCTTACCTCAAACTGATCCCCAGATTTAAAAATAGGAGAAACAATGGCTTGCTTCCATGCAGTAGGAAAAACACTATATTCAAATGATAAATTAATTAGATGAAAGATAACAGGAGCTAAAGTATCTTTATGAGTTTTGAAAAACTTACTGTCAAATTGATGAAACACTAGGTGTGTCCTAAATTGTGTACTTATGCACTATCCTATGATGTTTTGTAGTATAAATAGTGCAAGCAGTGTATTCACACTGCACTTAAAATACCTGGATGATGCACTTAAATAACTGAAAAATAAAACACTTTTGGAAAGTGTGGAATGTCACAGCTTTAATTATGTTGTGAAGGGAGAGGAGCTATCAGACTCCGATTATAAATGACAAAATAACCTTAAATAATTCATACACTACACGGTTGAGTACATAGTACACAGTGTATAGTGTGTAATTTGTATGGTAAAAAAATGTTTTGGGTTAAGTCCATCTGTCATAATAACAAGAAACTGTGCTTATAACCACAGTTTTGTAAGATGTAGTTTCAGGCACACAGGTTTGCGAAAGTTCATTTCAACTACAGTTTTGGGAAACACAGAATCAATTAACTCTGCTGCTAATGACAGAACTTGTGACCATAGTTTGCTAATGAGGAGAATTTATCTCCTTCTGTTTTGGCTCTGTATGCCACCAGAATAGTATTAAAATGAAAATGAAAATGAAACAATCAAGATGAAATTGAAGTGCAGACTTTAAGCTTAAATTCAAGGGGTTGAACAAAAATATAACATAAAATGTTCCGGAATTACAACCATTTTTATACACAGTCCCCCCATTTTCAGGGGCTCAAATGTAATTGGACAAATAAATATAATCATTAATAAAAATGTAAATTTTTAATATATTTTTTTAAAGTCTATAATCTTTTTCAGGCAATGACTGCCTTAAGTCTGGAACTCATGGACATCAGCAGAGACTGGGTTTCCTCTTTTGTGATGTTTTGCCAGGCCTTTACTGCAGCTGACTTGTTGTTTGTTTGTGAGTCTTTCTGCCTTTAGCACACACACACACACACACACACACACAGTTGGAGGAATCCAAGACTGCAGACAGCAGCTGCTGCAGCATCATCATCCTGCCGCCCTGGCTGCCGTTGCTATGGCAACCACTCCGTGATGTCCAACCCTACAGAGGGAGGGCGAGGAAAAATGGAAGTACTCACTTATATGACGGGGCTTTCCTCCGGAGAGGTGTGCCCATCATGGCTGCGTCTTCTCCCTCTTCCTCATTCTCTGGCTTTCCTCGTCTGCTCTCCGCTGCTGTTACCAGCATCACCTTGGGATTGATGGCTCTCCTCCACCTTTTCCTGAGATTTCAGAAGGATGCTGGATGCTGCAGCTCACAGCTTCCGCTCTGTCTAGCCTGCAGTATGAGAAAAAGAGAGTGAGAGAGAGAATAGGAGGGAGGGTCACATTTGTTTAACGTCTGATTTTATTGGTAGAGACTGTGCTTCTTTCTGAACTTTCATTTGAGAATGTAATATTATTACAGTAATTGTAATTAGAAATATATCATTCAATTTACAAATTTAGTCTCAGACTTTATTACATATATCACATTGAAAGTAACCTTTGATTTATGCATTACTGATTCATATTTAATGATTCCATATTTGATCCATATTACTGTGAGACAGTAAAAAGACTTTGAATGGATTGTTAAAAAGTGTATGGGTTCTTTATTGTCAATGTTTAATGTTTAACTAACAATTTTTCCATACTGCAGCTTTGAACTCCATTTTAGTGGGAATTTGTAATTATTGTTTTTTATTATATTTTATTGCTTAACATAATATCATTGTTATTGTGAATGCATGTGAGTATCTGTAATGAAAGCCCATGGAAATTGGAATATACTGTATATATATACATATATTATATATTTCTCAGAATTCATCCGGCTGCTTCTGTCCTCGTGATCATCACTAAACACCAGTAACCCAGTGCCACTGGAAGCCATGCATGCTCGTACATCACACTGTTGTTCTTTACCACGGAGAGGATCCTCCGATCATCCACCACTGTTGTCCTCCGTGGACGTCCAGGCTTTTTTTATGTTGCTGAGCTCACCAGTGCGTTCTTTTTGTTTCTCAGAATGCACCAAACTGTTGATTTGGCCACTCCTAATGTTCCTGCTATCTCTCTGATGGATTTGTTTTGATTTTGAAGCCTAATAATTGTCTGGTTCACTTGTATGGAGAGCTCCTTTGACCGCATGATGTGGTTCACAGCAACAGCTTCCAAATGCAAACGGCACACTTAGAATCAACTCCAGACCTTTCACCTGCTTAATTGATGTGGAAATAATGAATGAATAGCCCACGCCTGTTCCTGAAATGGCTTTTGAGTCAACTGTCCAATTACTTATGGTACCTCGAAGAAGGGGGCGGTACATATTAAAGAGCTGTAATTCCTTAACCTTTCCTCCAATTTTGATGAGGATATCCTCAAATTAAAACTCAGTGTGCACTTTAAGCCCATATTCTATAACATGTTATATAACTGCAACTTGAATATGTTTTGGTCAGCAGCTAAAATGACATATTTATGGGCCTGACTATATTTATGCGGGGGGGGATTGTACTTATTTTGTCTTCTGGGAAACATTTAAGTTTTTAACCCTGTAACCCTTTTACTCCTAATATATATACTGTATATTAGTGCAATCAAACGATTAATCGCGATTAATCACATCCAAAGTTTTTGTTTACATACAATATATGTGTGTGTATTGAGTATATTTATTATGTATATATATATATATATATATATATATATATATATATATATACAG
>NW_015506630.1:182170-190842 GCF_001515645.1 Sinocyclocheilus grahami
ACATATTAAGCTATAATTCAGCTAGTTGCCAAAGCATTATTTCTAATTATATTTCTAAATATTTCTAAAACTGAAATAAAAACATATACACTTTTTTTTGAAAATCAATAAATAATTAAGACAATAACACACAACACAATTACTAAAACTTTCATTTAATATAGAACCCCCCACAAACTCCACTCTCCACTCCAAAAATGAAAAAAATAAAATAAAATTAAAAATAAAATTATAATACTATCTCAATGACACTAAAAGGAGATAGATGTAGCTGTAGGTACAGAATAAGAACTGTAAACACACTTCTTTTATAAACCACTTTCCCAAGAAAGCAAATACCAAAGAACTTTAACATGTCAATTCAGTGTCATTTTAACTGGAGTAAAGTGATGACTTTAACATATTCTCCAGAGACAGTGGGACTGGGCTGCACTGCTCTTAAAAGACAAGAGCAAGGTCACTTGAGATCAGCCCTCTCAAGTGTTCAGAGCTTCTGTGTCCCGGAGTGTCACACACTCGGATGTTTGTGATCATGTCAAGTTAGTACCTCGAGTTATCAAACTGTCTGGAATGCTTAGACTTCAGATGTTTTTGTGCCTTATTTGGCTTTAGCAACATTTAACTATGCTAACTCTCCTTTTAGGGCACTTTGTGTGCAAACCTATACTATTAGATTACTCTTAGATTAAAGACTTCATAGCAGCAGTCTGTGCATACAATCAATAGTCTTTATACTGTTAGTTAAAATTTATATATCAGGCGCTATAAGTATGTTTGCATTTAATACTGTAAGTAATGTTTTTATTTATTATTATTATAATTAAAAAATTTTTTTTTTACATTTTCTGAACAAAATATACATTGGCAAATGGGTAAATATATACTATATTGGTGAACTGCCAACAGTTTAAACTTGTTTCTTGGTTATGTGAATGCTAGACAAAACATTAACAGAACATCCCATAAACATTGCGCAAACATTATGGGAATGTTCAGTTTGATTGTTCTTTGAACTAACATCTGGTAATTAAGAATGTTTAAAAAAAAAGTCAGACGAGCGTCCAACTAAAACATTCCATGAACATTATTTCTGCTTGAGAACGTTATTAATCGGCGAGTGCTCCTTTAACATTACTGTAAGAATGTTTGCTCATAACTTTGAGAGAGCCTTGCCAGAGTATTAGCTAAAGTTTTTTTTATATATAGAACGTTTCCTGTTTGCTGGAAGTGAAGGATAAGAGAGAAAGCATAATTTTACAGTTAACTGAAATCACATGAAGAAAGCTGCAGCGCTACTACTAACATATTCACTTCTCTCAGGTCTGTTCCATGAGCCTCTGCATTCCTCGGCTGCTCTGGGGTCCAAAGGCCCATCTCGGCAGGATATCAGGAGCGTGTGCTGCACCTCTCAGCGTTAATTTGGTGGGGTTTGTTTTTTTTGCCAGACCTTGAGACCCTTCAGCTGCACATGTTCCTCATGTTCAAACACCACAGAGTCCCAAACAGCATTGAAACAACTGTAAATGGAGGCGTCAGGGACAAGGACATTTATGTAAGCGACAGAGCCACAGATATCACACGCTGATACAACGTTAGCTTTGTTGGCGGCTCTTTCTGGAATTTTTCTGCCGTGAAGGGGGCTTTCAGTCGTCACCGTTTGCTCTGTCACCTCATCAGTAATCTATTTAAGGTCGTTCAGGAGTCGGTGACTGCTAGCATCAGCACTAGAGGACAAAAAGCTAGTTTAACTCTCTTTAAATCATGTCAAATGACTTTCTCTTCATAATATTGTTATATACACTATCGTTAAAAGTTTGAAGTTAGTAAGATTCTTTGTTTTTTTGCTAAGAAATTATTGTAACAATGCATTAAATCGATCAAAAATGACACTGAAGACATTTATAATGTCACAAAATAATTAGATTTTATATAAATGTTGTTTTTTTTAACTTTGTATTCATTGAAGAATGCTGAAAAAATGGTTTCCACAAAAACATGAAGCAGCACAACTGTTTTCAACATTGATAATAATCAGAAATGTTTCTTGAGAATCAAATCAGCATATATTCGAATGATTTCTAAAATATCACGTGACACTGAAGACTGGAGTAATGATGCTGAAAATTCAGCTTTGAACACAGGAATAAATTATATTTTAACATGCATTCACATAGAAAACAGCTATTTTACATGATGATAATATTTCACAAAATTGCAGTTTTTACTGTATTTTTTGATCAAATAAAAGCAACCTTGATGAGCAGAAGAGACCTCTTTAAAACAAACTTACTGACCCCAAGCTTTTGAACAGTCATGTATGAAATATCTCTTAAGTCTAACATTCAAAAGAAGAACAAATAAGCAATAACCAATTTTGCTATATGTGCAAAGTTAAGAGATTGTACACCCTAAAATTTAAATTCAGTCATTATTCACCCATACATTGGTCCAAACCTGAGTTTCTTTCTTTCTGTGGTATAAACAAACAACTAACTAACTAACTAACTAACTTTACTGTAAAAAAAAAATCTGTACAATTTATGGTAAAAAACCAGCAGCTGTCGTTGCCGGAATTTTACCGTAAAAAATACGGTAGCAACGTTTTCGGTTTTACGGTTTTAACTTAAATTTACAGTTAAATACCATAATTTCATTAATTGATATAATGTTAATATACCAACATATTGAAGTACTGAAATCTGTTTTGTATCTTTGTAATACACTGATAACCACCAAATGCAGGAGGTGATGAGAAAGTCACATGATGAACCAAAGCCCATCACAAGCAGCTTTTAAATATTAACATATATAGAAGGTGCACAGTGTCATTCACACAAACACTAAACACCATCACGGTAACACACATGAAACTGCAATAATGCAATACACATTCATTTAGCAACATTAGGTGTAACACACAACCCTAATATACAAAACTGATAAGAAAAAACTAAGAAGAAACATAGTTATTTCAACAAAAAAACATCAAATTTGAAATGTAACGCAGGGAATGTCAATTTACGGTTATTCGCTGTAAATTACACGGTCTTTTTCACTTCCAAAAATGATATACTACCGTAAAATTAATGTCCAATACAGTTTTTCACCGTATATAGTAGGGGAAATTACCGTTAACCATTTAACAGGTTTTTACTGTAGCATTTTTACAGTATTTTACCGTTAAATTCACGGTCATTTTTTACAGTGTACAGTAACTAACTACCTACCTACATACATACATACATATTTGGTAACTAAACAGTTTTGGTAGCTAATGATGTCCAAAATCACATTTCTCAAAATATAATTTTGCATGTTCCACACAATAAAGAAAGCGATACAATTGTGGAACGACATGAGGCTGAGTAAATGACAGAATTGTAATTTTTGTGTGAACTATCATTTAAATGGCTAATTTTGTACTAAACATGCTTAAACACTATTGGTTTAGGATGTAGTTACGTGGACGTATTTTGTATGTAATTTATACTTCCTCTTCAAAGCCCTCAGTAAAACCAAGCTTAAGTTGTAATTGCTTTAAATCAATAGTTGTCAGTGTTAAACGCTTAGAATGCTTTAAATCTGTCACAGCAGGCAATTGCAAATCTACTTCTTTCCACGTTGTAATTTAATGACCAACAAGAAGTAGCTAAAACCCTTAAGAACAGCAGGCAACTCATAAAATCTGCTGGACTTGTACCAATGAGGTAGCAAAGACAAAGGCTGTTTACATACTATTAATAAAAGACTGTAAAAATGAAAGTGCTGTTTTACTTACAAAGCTGCAGATAAAGTAAGCAATTGTTCACTTATAAATTATTAAACATTTCATTATTCAGACTACTCACTAATTCGCGGCACTATTTATTACTATTTATTTATATTACTATTACTACTTATGGATATTTTAATTTAATTTAATTTAATTTAATTTAATTTAATTTAATTTAATTTAATTTAATTTAATTTAATTTAATTTAATTTAATTTAATTTAATTTAATTTAATTTAATTTAATTTAATTTAATTTAATTTAATTTAATTTAATTTAATTTAATTTAATTTAATTTAATTTAATTTAATTTAATTTAATTTAAACATTCACCCTTCAAATTCTCATTACTGCAATACATCCAGACATTATTCTTAAATTAGATGGTTCTCATTACTTTATTACAGTCATTTTTTTTTAAATATTACAATAAAATATTATTGCAATACTATTTTGTTTTTGAAATGAACACAATGTCTGATGCATAAATACTTTAATTTAAATACTATTTTAAATAATATGTAATTTATTTAATAATATTTTATTTATTAATTCATTTATTAAATATTTTTTAACAAATTATAATAAATTTAGATATAAAATATAATAAATAAATAAACAAACTTTGAGTCCTAAAATAGCAAAAATTAAGTAATTTTGTATTTTTTCCCCTACTTTTTAAAATAATTTTTATTTTGGGGTTCAACCTTATATTTGGGATTCAGTTATAGCATGTATGTCACTTACAGTATATAGCACTTATCCCTAGAGATTTCTCTAATGTCATAAGTCTACAGAAATGTCCTTCATATCTACACATCCCCTGTTTCACTTGTAAGCTCAATAATGCAACAGCAGAGGGCAGCATTTCTAGACAAATTACAGGCATTGAACCGAGAACTTGAATTGAGTGCAATTTAGCAGCATCCACTTTTACTGGTGATAGTGGTTTGCCACATAGTTACTGTTTGATGCAAATGATCTAAACCCTGCTAAATGTATTATAATCACTATGTGCAATTGTAATAGCTCTTGGTTACATAAAACATTCATGCCAAATCTCAGAGGTAAGCCTAAAAGAAAGAAAAGCATATGCAAATAAAACCAGTGTAAGACAGCTTAATGAGTAACTTTATGTTGTGCATCTCAGGAGGTTTACAGCCTAAAAACAGACAGAATGTGTGTGATCTCAACCCGTGTGACACATCTCTGGGCCAACTGTCGCTTTTGCTTCTTTCCAGATTCACACGCACTCCAGCAGGCCAGATCAGTCCGTTGACTCTGAGCATGAGCAGAAAAACAAGCGTTCTGTGCAATCAATTTCTCACGCTTCATCCTTATATTTTATTGTTTTGATTGTGTTTGTGCATGCAAACAGAGCAATCTTTCCACAGGCCACCTTTAATGCCCTTCATCTCAAATTGTTATTTCTGTTATTGGTGCGATTAAATAAAAATGAATGCACTGGTGAACAATTATTCATGGTGAACATTATTTGCTGAGCTTTTGAGTCCAACCAGTGTTTTACTGTTCATTATCACGGTTCATTGTGTTCAAAACAAGATGCTCAGCGGTTATACTTTCTTTAAACTATCACTGTGGTCCAATTTGCACAAACAGTGTTCCAGCTAACAGGGAATGTTCTCGCAACATTCATTAGGCCTAATGTTTTTCTTTTTAAGAGTTATATAAATAGGATGAAACATTCTTAAAGTAATGTTTATGGAACTTTCTTACGTTCTCATTGACAGAAAAGAAAGAAAACGTAGATCAACCCTTTCTTATGGTATTTGTACCTGATGAACATTCTAGGAAATGTTTTTATAACCTTTCAATAATATTGCAATCACCACAAGAAAACTGATCATCTTAATGTTCTTAGAATATTAAAAGTAAACAGTCAAATTACGCAATATTTTGGGTGAAAATAAAGTTAGTAGAATGTTGCAAGAAACATTTTTGTAGCCATTAAATAATATTGTAATCAGAAAAATTGATATCTTAATGTTCTTAGAATATTAAAAATAAACATTTAACTAACGTTATATTATATGTAAAAAATAACGTTAGTTGAACATTTCAAGAAACGTTTGTCGTTTGTTTAAACTTGTTATAATCATATAAAAATGTTATAATCATGACAAAAAAACAAAATTATAATGTGCTTAAAATATTAAAAATAACGGTTCAAATAACATTATATTATCTGTAAAAATAACTTTGAAACATTCTTAAAGTAATGTTTATGGAACTTTCTTACGTTCTCATTGACAGAAAAGAAAGAAAACGTAGATCAACCCTTTCTTATGGTATTTGTACCTGATGAACATTCTAGGAAATGTTTTTATAACCTTTCAATAATATTGCAATCACCACAAGAAAACTGATCATCTTAATGTTCTTAGAATATTAAAAGTAAACAGTCAAATTACGCAATATTTTGGGTGAAAATAAAGTTAGTAGAATGTTGCAAGAAACATTTTTGTAGCCATTAAATAATATTGTAATCAGAAAAAATTGATATCTTAATGTTCTTAGAATATTAAAAATAAACATTTAACTAACGTTATATTATATGTAAAAAATAACGTTAGTTGAACATTTCAAGAAACGTTTGTCTAACCTTTTTAAAAATGTTATAATCATGACAAAAAAACAAAATTATAATGTGCTTAAAATATTAAAAATAACGGTTCAAATAACATTATATTATCTGTAAAAATAACTTTAGTAGAACATTGTAAGAAAACAAGAAACAAGAAAACTGGTTTCAGAAACATTTCATAACAGTGTTCCCACAATGCTTTTATAACCTAAATGTGTTGGCTGGGATACTGCAATAAAATTAAAATAAGAATGACCACATCCCACATAACTGGATATTGAAAAAAAGTATGCTCCACAAAGTGAGCAAGCTTTTTTTGCCTCATATTTCACATTCTTTTTGAGGACTGGCAACACAGGTGTATCATGTAGTCATCAAACCCGCTCTGGCTGCAGGTTCAAAAGAGTTCCGTCTTCAGGAACATGAAGTGTAGCTGAGGAAGAAAGGAGCGTTTGTCAATCACCGTGATTGAATAATTTAGCCAGTGTGATGTAAGACTTTGTTCACCACAAGGCCTCCATTAAGCAGTGTTACTCATAATTTAGTTTTGATCTGAGCCTGTCTGAACTGTTTTGAATATCTTTTGGAAATCTCTGAGATGCCGACAGCACAGCTGAATAAGACTATGAATATGAATTTATCAACTAGAATTGTAAGGTGAACATCCACAGTAAGTAGAAAAGGTGAGGAAGAAGATTAGGGTTTGCGCACAGTTCTCATGGAGTAAATTTTGTCATCAGACATCAGACTTTACATGCGCAGCTGAATATTTTTAACCATGTATGCTCTCACACTTGGTCCTCGATTTTTTTATTCCACTAATTAGATAACAATAACTGTTTGTGTGAGGGGATTACAAGATACAGGCAACCAATGGTGCAGAAGCTGGACAAAGATGAAACTTTGTAGTGTGCATGTGTCGAGCACCTGTGTTTCCACTCACTATTAATTAAAAGGAATATACTTTGAAAAGCTATGCATTCAGCTGTACATGCTCTTTTGATTTGAGCCAGTGCAAACCACGAGACACGCCAGACACCTCCTAGTTACATCCTTTCAATCACCCACAACACCCTGGGAGGTTTAGCTGCAACCTGATCCCAAAAAAGAGCCTGGAACTTGAAGGGGAGTTGTAAATCCAAAAGGGGGTTAGTGTTAGACCCAAGTGGCACTCTCTGCAGAGCCAGCTGTGTCAAATGGGTGGAGCTTGGACCACTCCAGTTCCACCTCTGTGATGTCAAGCTCCACCCACTGGCTCTGCAGAGAGCAGCCTCTTATTAGGCCACCTTCTGGAGCTCCCACCTATTTTTAGAGCCCTCACCTGCCAGGCTGAAGCTATAATCCTCTCACTTTTGCAAGGCAAGCAATTTTCCTCAGAGCTTCCTCAAAGTTTTTTTTTCTTTGTAGCATGCAAAATTTTTACACTCTCAGAAAAAAGGTACAAAAGCTGTCACTGGGGTGGTACCTTTTCAAAATGTACACATATTGTTAAAAGCGCTATATAAATAAAGGTGACTTGACTTGACTTGACTTGACATTATTTACCCCTAAAAAGTGTATATTAGCAGTGTTAGGGGTAACGCATTACAAGTAACGTGAGTTACTTAATCAGATTACTTTTCTGAAGTAACTAGTAAAGTAACGTATTACATTTTTAATTTACATGAAAAACCTTTTCAAAACTTTTTTTTTGTTTTCTCATGTATTGACTGACAGCTCCTGTCCGCATGTTGAGAGAAATCGAGAGTAAGTGCAGAGGCGTTATGTGTGCTGTGTGAACATGATTCTGTAGTTCCAGACTAAATAGGAACATGCATTTACTCATCACTTACACAAAAACAGATACAATATTCCTCAAAATGAATTAAAAACTGTGAAATGGAAACTCAGAATATTACACAAACCTGCAATAAATAAATAAGTTAACACAAAAATGTATTAAGTACTGTAACGGGGTGAAGAATCACACGACAAGTAATCTCAATCAATACCCCGGAGGGTGGATTTATTGGGGTGATGGGTGCTAGTGAGAAAGGTCCAGGTAGGTGCTCCGGTGCCGTGAGTGCTCTCTTCCGTCTTCCCAGTGCAGTGCTCCTGTGGGGCTGGTCGGTCACATGCTGCTTTCTGTGGGAAAAATGAGAGGGCGAGTTAGTGCTCAATCTCCTAGATGGCAGGGCTTCCATCCCAGGAGGTAGTACCGCAGCTCCAGGACTGCCCACTTGACCGCTAGGGCCTCCTGCTCCACCACAGCGTAGTTCCTCTCGGCCGGGATCAGCTTCCTGCTGATGTAGATGAT
>NW_015506630.1:190992-191880 GCF_001515645.1 Sinocyclocheilus grahami
CGGTGAGTCCAGCCCTCCGGAGCTCCGAGAGCATCCTTCGTAACCGGTCCAGGTGGTCTTCCCATGCCTCGGAGTGGATCACGGCGTCGTCCAGACAGGCCGTGGCGTAGGCTTGATGGGGCCTCAACAGGATGTCCATCATCCGCTGGAACGTGGGGGGTGCCCCGTGGAGGCCAAAAGGAAGGGTCCGGTACTGCCAGTGGCCACTAGGGGTAGAGAAAGCAGTCTTAGGTTTGGCATTCTCAGAGAGGGGTACCTGCTAGTAGCCTTTGGTGAGGTCCAACGTCGAGATATACCGGGCCCTTCCCAGCCGGTCCAACAGTTCATCCACCCGAGGCATGGGTTATCCGTCGAACTCGGATACCTCGTCGAGGCGACGGAAGTCGTTGCAGAAACGGAGGGTGCCGTCTGGTTTCGGGACCATCACGATGGGGCTGGCCCATGGGCTGCGTGATGGTTCTATCACCCCCAACTTCAGCATCTGTTGAATTTCCTCCTCAATAACTCGCCGACGAGCCTCAGGGACGCGGTAGGGCCGTTGCCTGACGACGACCCCTGGCGGTGTCTGGATGTCGTGCTTCAAGACGTTGGTCCGCCCGGGAAGAGATGAGAACACATCAGAAATATGACCGACCAGGTGCTGCAGCTCCCTCTTCTGGGCAGCCGAGAGGTGGGGGTTGACGTCAACAACCACGGGATCAGAGATGGCGAGGGCCGCGAGCTGGTCTCTAGTCCCCATCCACTTCTTCAGGAGGTTAATGTGTTAGAGCTGCTCGGCTCTCCTCCTTCCTTGCTGACGCACCCGGTACGTCACCGGCCCAATCTTCTCCAGCACCGTATAGGGACCCTGCCAGGTGGCCAGGAATTTGCAGGCCGCGTTGGGGACTA
>NW_015506630.1:193776-194320 GCF_001515645.1 Sinocyclocheilus grahami
CCCAGTCGCGTTTATCCTCCGCGACCACCCGTCTCAACATCTGCTTGGTCGTTTGATTGAAGCGTTCGACCAGTCCGTCGGTCTGGGGATGGTAGACCGTGGTCCTCAACTGCTTCACCCGCAGCAGCCGGCAGAGGTCAGCCATTAACCGGGAGATGAAGGGGGTACCCTGATCGGTCAGGATCTCTGCTGGGATGCCGACTCTGCTGGAGAGCAGGAAGAGCAATGGCTTTGGCGGTGGCTTTTCGGAGGGGCACTGCCTCAGGGTACGACCAGGCTGAACCTCCTTGCCTTCGATGACCCGGACCTGGGTCCATCCATGCTTCAGCCTGTCGTCCTCCCGCTGTTCCTTCCCAAATGAGCCCCCTCCCGTCACCTGTTGGAACACATCATGCCGAAATGGTCACCCTGCGAGCGGTAACTTCCCGTGGACACAGGTTATGGGGAGGAAGGCTTTATATTCCGTTCAGGGGGGGGGCGACAATCTGCGACTGGACCAGAGTGACCGCACTTCCCGAGTCCCGGATGGCCCGGAACGGCTTTC
>NW_015506630.1:194683-205595 GCF_001515645.1 Sinocyclocheilus grahami
CACCTCTGGAGCTCCAACCGGCAGGTCGTAGTGCACACTGCAGCCGGCCAGCCAGGTCCGTGCGGGACATGCGGGGACTTCCGTTGGTATGGGCTCATCCCGCGGAGAGGGAGCCGCCAGCCAGCCTGCCTAATGGTCGCGCGGTGCCCTCCGGCACGCTCCGCTCCTGGACCACCCTCCGGGGAAAATGGCGGCGCTCGCTCCCCAGCATCCCGGTGTTGGGCCGCATCCACCAGCTCGATAGCCTCCACCAGCTCGGAGGTGGTGGTTGGGTTCCTCATCCCCACGGCCTGTCGGTGGGATCGGGGAAGGGCTCGGAGGAGACGGTCAATCCCCACGCGCTCCGCCACCTGTCCAGCCGATGGAGACCCCTCCAGCAGCCAGTGCTGCGCGTGTCGTGTGAGTTTGTGTGTTGGGCAGCACAGATAGGGGATAACCCCAGGCGGGCTAGGATTTCCTTCTTGACCTCCTTATATTGATCGACGGAGGCGGCGGGAAGAGTGAAGTATGTACGCTGCGCTTCCCCCGTCAGCAGGGGAGCCAGCACCCATGCCCAGTCATCCTGATGCCGCCCTTCCAAGGTGGCCGTCGCTTCGAACATTTGTAAGAAGGCTTCTATGTCATCATGAGGGGTCAGCTTGGGTAGCAGCTTCGCGGCTTGCACTCGGGGGTCCGGCAGCGGAACTCGTTGAGCGGCGGCAGCACGCAGTGCCGCGAGTCCCCGCTCCGAATATGTATAGTCAAAAAATTCTCAAGCAATGTTAATGAATTAATAATGAAATGTATCTCATTTGGAAGCAATCCTTAATAGATCAAATCGAATTAAATAAGATCCTACTGAAAATCTGACAAAATAACCAAACTGGTTATCCATCAGAATCTGATATGATTCTGGCAAAATTCTAATTTGACCCCTTTAGGCAAAGATGAAGTGTGTATTTTTTTCTACTCTTTCTATCAGCTTAAAATGTAGAGATAACTATGAGTAACTGGGTATGAAAGCATTGCTCAGATTGTTTGAGCAACCAGTGGTGTGTTTCCCAAAAGAATCAGTAGCAGTGGTGTAATGTAACAAAGTAATAATACTTTGTTACAGTACTTAAGTATTTTTTGGGAGTATGTGTACTTTACTTGAGTTTTTATATTTCAGCCAACTTTCACCTTTACTCCACTAAATTTCCTAATTAAAATGTATAATTTCACTCCGATACTGTCACAATTATGGACTTGAGTTTTGTCTTCTGAGTTTTCTTTTCCTGTTTGCCCTTATTTGGTTTTGTTCCTGTCCTAGTTTAGTTCATTAGGTCATTATCTTTAGTTCATTATCAGTTAACCTCCTGCAGCTGTGTTGCCCTCATCTGTTGCCTCATTTAAGCTCACTCCTTTGTTCAGTGCTCTATCGGTTATTGCTTGTTACTGCTGTTGTGAGCCTGTCTTCATCATCTTGGAGTACTAATAAATATTTATTTTGTATGTCTTTCCTCGACCTGAGCATGACAGAATAACCGACCACAAAAGAAAGTAAAGCGCCGTGATCTACCCCATTTATTTTCCCATTTTTCCCAGTCTTTTGTTTTATGAATTACGTCGCTAAATTCACGACTGAGCCACAATTTTTTTCCATTTACCTAATTTTTGTGGTCTTGTCGTCACCTGCCCCTATGATAACGAGACATTAAAGTCTCTTTTCTGGAAGAGACTTTAATTTCCATAGCCCCTTTGACCTCCCAGACACCACGGGACTGAGCTGGAGGGAAGCTATCATCCGGTGTCTGGAGAGCGTCCACTCCCAATCCAGAACAAAGTCCGACACAAAGCTCAGCGAGCTGATGATCGCCCCGGAGGCAGAGGCCCAAATGTCTGACCAGGTGCGAGAGCCGACAGCACAAGCGACGGTGGAAATAGTTCTGAAGATCGCAGGGGCGAAGGAAAGCCCCGCCCACTGCACCACCGCTGAGGGTGAGCGTACCCCAGACTCTGAGGATTTAATAAACTTCGATGTGGATTTACATAGTGATATGCCCTGTCTTCTGACATCCTCTGAACCTCCTATCTGCCCTGAACTGTCTGTCTGCCTGAACTATCTGACTGTATGATAACGATCACAGAGGATGTTTCCCTGTCAGCTGCGCTCCCACTATTGGGAGTGGCGATCTGGTGTGTAGGGGTAGCACACACCATCCCTGAAAGCGCTGACGCTGACAAATTTCCACCCACCCTCCCTCTCCTGCCTCCTCCTATCATCCCTGTGTCAGCTCCGCCACCGTTGCATCCTGGCAGCCCCTCTGCTCACCCTCAGCCCACCATCTGTGCAGTGGGATCGCCACGGGTCTGCCAGTCTCCATCGGCGTCGTGGCTGGAGGATCCCTCGTCTCCGCCTCCAGCCTACGAGTCCCTGACTCTGCCTCAGCCCATCGACACAGCGGCTCCACCATGGCTCCTAGCTCCCTCGTCTCCACTGTGGGCTGTCAGTCCACCAGCTCCGCCGGGATCCATCGTCTTTCTGGCGCCTCAGGACTCCACTTCGTCGGCTGCGCCTCGTCCCTCCGTCCCTCTGGCTCTGTCCGGCTCTTCCTTCCCTCCGGCTCCACCTTGGTCCTTTGTCGCCCTGGCTCGTCGGCTCTCCATCTCCACCTCAGGCTCTACCTCCACCTGCTCCGCCACCGTCAGTCGGCCCCCTGGAGTCGTCAGCCCTTCCTTCACCATGGCTCCTCTCTTCGTCGACTCCACCGTGCATCACCATCATGGCTGTGGCCTGGGTCCCACCTGGCTCCTCCTGCTCCAGTTCCCTACTGTCATCACCCTGGCTCCTCCCTCCATCTGTTCTTCCATGGATCCTCCTGTCTCCTCCGTGTCTCCTCCCACCGTCAAAGCCACCCTGGTCGTCTGCCAGCCCTTCTCCTACGCCTTGTCCCCCTCCAAAACCCCCTCCCTCCTTCCTTTGTGCATCCTGCCACGGCGCGAGTTTTCTTTTCCTGTTTGCCCTTATTTGGTTTTGTTCCTGGCATAGTTTAGATCATTAGGTCATTATCTTTAGTTCATTATCAGTTAACCTCCTGCAGCTGTGTTGCCCTCATCTGTTGCCTCATTTAGGATACGTCCACACGAAGCAAGAGCTTTCCCTATCCAATCTTTTTTCCCCCTCGTCTCAAGAAATATCTGCGTCCACACGAAACCTCAAAACCGAAACAAAACGATGTAGTTTACATGCCAGACCAGTATGTGGCGCTGTAATTCTGCCACCAAGATACACTAAAAATGGAGAAGAAGACTTGGACTATGCGCATAAACCTTGCACGTGGTATACAAACGAACATGGAACAATACATTTATTAATCTGTGTTAATGTTAGTTAATAAAAAGACAATCGTTCAGTGTTTGTTCATGTTTTTGTTTTTGTTGCTGTTACTTGACGTAGCAGTGTCTGACTAGGGGCGAGATGTGGGCTGATGACATCATCGTTTCAGAAATTATACGGATTCGCTGTCCACACGAAAACGCAAGGGTGGCATTTTCAGATTTATCCACTCTGGGACCCGGTTTCAAAAAATATCAGTTTCACTCTCCCAAAACGCAGAATCCGTGTGGACGAAACGCCTATACGATACAAAATGTATGCGTATACAGCTAAACGCATGGACGGGGCCTCTTTAAGCTCACTCCTTTGTTCAGTGCTCCATCGGTTATTGTTTATGTTACTGCTGTTGTGAGCATGTCTTCATCTTGGAGTACTATTAAATATTAGAGAGATTATCTTCATCTTCGTGTGCCTTTACTCGACCTGAGAGTGACTGATACATTTCCCTGAAGCATATTCGTTACTTACTACAAAATAAAGTCAGAAGAACACAGACTGCAAGAAAGCAGGTTTGACGAATCAGTGGTCTAGTGCTAGCAAGTAATTATACTCCTAAAAAAAACACCTTTGCTCATGTGCAAACAAGTGTTTGCACAACCGCTGCCATTTTCCAGTCAAAGTCGAGGCTTGGGTGTGCAATATACAGTATATCTTCTGCGATAATATGGTAAGTGTTGTTGTAATGATGTGCGATCTGACATATATCACGAAAGCACACAGAGAGTGCACGCACGTGATTTATTAGTCTATTAAAATTCTAAATTCAAGGCATTCTAAATTGTAGACGGCAAAAATGCTTCTGTATGCTTTTTATGTTTATATAATTTAATATAGTTAACTTAATCTATATCACACAAAGAGTGCAGTTTTCCCCCCATATAGGCTATCAGCATGATAACAAATGTAATAATCATTTTATACAAATTTAATAAAGTTAGCATTAAGTGACTTACATTTTAGATATTGCCAAGGGATGGGAGATGGGAGAAATCCTGTGGATTACAATATTGCCTGTTTTTGCTCAATTTTGCAAACGAAAACAGTTCCAAACAAAGATCACAGCACAGTTTTGTGTCTCTGAGCAATGAACGGTGTTTACTTATTGAATGAATCAGCTTTTTGAACGAATCAGTTGAATAAATGATTCAGTGATTCCGTCATTAACACAGACAAATGCTTTGATCCTGAATGAATCAGCCATTTGAATGAATCAGTTGAATCTCAATGACTTGCTAACAGTCACTTGCTGTCAGGAGCATAGCCGCCATTAGAAACAGGAGATTCGGCCCCCCACACTTTTTTTGACCCACCGCCAATATTTCCACCCGTGTTCTCTGATTTGTTACTTAGATTTGAGTGAACTAACATTTAGCCAATCACAAGGCGAATCATCTCTTGGGGCGCGTCTGCCATGAGCTTCAAATCTCCCGTTGCTCTCGCGGTTTCATCATTCACTTCTTTGCTCTTTGGCGGTCAGGGGTAAAATGCACCCCAGAAAAAAGCTGAGGACGATTACGTCCTTTTTTTCAAACACACACACTGTAAGTATGTGTTATGTCGCGATGACACGATTCATGCGATCAAATTTCCATGTTATGATTTAACATACTGTAAAGCCGCATTTACACTGGATGCGAGCAATGTGATCATGCGACATGGCAAAAGACAGTAGAGCCCGTTAAGAACCTGGTCATGTCACACCAGATCCAGTGTGTGTTAAACACTCTCCTACTTGTTGCTTCCCTGATAGCACATGTACATCACGGAAACGTCTATCTGACGTCTGCATTTACATCTGCAAAACGTATTTTTTAGAGTGTTTGCTCATCTGCAATACATCTATTGGACGTTTCCTATCAGATGTATATTAGATGTTTTTAAGATGTTTATGATTTAGAATGTATGTAAAACTGACATCTGAAAGACGTCTGTCAGACGATTGTACACAGCAGATGCTTTTCAGATCAAGTCATCTTTTTGTGCTATCTGGGTTTGAATAAAAGTGTCTGCTAAATGAGACATGGCTAACTGATTATTGGGTTCTGTTGTCTTTTGTCACGTCGTGCTGCTCACGTCCGGAGTAGAATTGAAGAGTTCAGATGCAAAAGCCTCTAAGTGCCGTTTGAAATTTTCTTCTAAAATGAGCAGTTTTATTAGGCTCCTATGTGTAGGTTCAGTAATTTCATGTTAATGGCAATGAATAGGTTCTTTTCATTGTCATTAAAGTGAAATAACTGAACATAAACATAGGAGCCTGAGAAAAATGCTAATTTAAGAAGAAAATTTCAAACATCACTTAGAGACTTTTGCATCCGAACTCTTCAATTATCCTTTCCCAAGTCCAACTGTTAAGAAGTAAGATAAAAGTTATTGTTCAAGTGTAATGTAAGTTAAATATTGTCCATAAAATATCTTTATTTCATAAAAAGTATATTTTATTTCATCAAAAATATAGATGTCCACATTGGTCTGAAGTTATTTTTCAAATTTGAGAATCTCCTGGTTCCCTCGTGCTACATTTCACGCACATATGCGAAACTCGGTAGACACATGTAACACACCAATACCTACAAAAAAGTCTGCTGGTTCAAAATCCGAAACCCAAACAGGAAGTACGTTATTTTGAATTTCCAGTGCGATTTTTGTGCAGTTTTTGCCATTTTCATACTTTAACGAACTCCTCCTACAGTTTTAATCAGATCATGTTCGAATTTGTTGAACGTAATCGTAACACCTTTGTGATGCTAAAATTCGAAGATCTTGAGGTTTCGTCAAAGGCCGTGTCCCTGGCAGCCTGACAAATTTGGATGTTTCACCATGAAACAGGAAGTTGCTGTAACTCAGGCAAACAATATCCGATCTGCCCCAAACTTCACACGTTTGATAGGAGTTATGTCCTGGGCTGTATCCGAAATTGCCCTCTATACCCTCAAATAGGGCACTATTTTAGGGGACAGCCGTTTTTAGTGGACGTTCTCGAGTGCACTCAATCTCACAATGCACTGCAAAAACGAGTGTACAACCGATGTACACTCAACGGCTAGAGATAACCCATAATGCACTGTGAGAGTCGCATGCCAAATGAATTCTCGCGTCTCGCCAGAAGATGGCACCCGTCGCTGAATCATCCATCCATTCATTTTAAAAGCGCTCGTCCACGGTGTAATACATTTAATAATCAATACATTGTTAATTGATTATTAAATTGTTTAACTAGGGTTTATACATAATTTCCGTGACAGAGTCCAAGATAAATATTTTAATCTTACTTCTGGAGCTGCCCGTTTCAAATGATTATTAAACAGCAAGCAAACTATTAAGCGGCAGTCCTTCCTGTGCACTCAGTGTCTGCATTCACTATATATAGTCATAGCGCCACCTGTTGGCAACAGGAAGTGTCATGGTTAACACAGTTATGAACTCCTAGCAACATATTAAAAAGCATCAGCAAGTGTTAAATAGGCTAGCAACATGCTAGAAACATGCTAAAACATGCTAGCAACACTTTGCTAATTTGATAAAGCATGCTATTAATGCAATGGAACAGGACGTTGCTGTAATTCAGGCATGCAATGCCACATCTGCCACAAACTTAACATGTTTGATAAGAGTCTTGGCCTGAAGACATCTACATGCCCATATTCGGTTATATTCATAGCGCCACCTACTGGCAACAGGAAGTGACATGTTTAACACTGTGATGCAACACATTAAAATAAGCCACTGAGTGCTAAACATGCAAGAAACATGCTCAAATGTGCTAGCAACATTTGCTAAGTGCTAAAGCATGCTAGTAATACCATGAATCTCATGAATGCAATGTCAAATCTGCCACAAACTTCACATGTTTGATAAGAGTCCTGCCCTGAACACATCTTAAGGCCAGTATTCAATTATAATCATAGTGCCAACTGCTGGCAACAGGAAATTACTTGTTTTACACTAACTTAAACATGCATTGTCTGATCTGCCCCAAACTTCAAGTACAAGTACAAGTACTGGCCTGAAGACATCTACATGCCAATATTGAGTTATAATCATAGCGCCACCTGTTAACAGCAGGAAATTTGGCTGTAAATGACTTTGACATATTCCTCCTATATTTACCACTTTAAAAGCATATTGACCAAAGTTCACAGTCTTCCTATGGCCCCATGTTTTCCTGTGGCAGTTAGCCCAGGTGCGAGGGCCCTTTCATCGCTGCTTGCAGCTTTAATTTGCTGTTATTACTTCTGCATGTCCATTAGTTGATACTACTGGGTCAAGTCTTTAACATATTTGTGTTTTTTCTTTTTTTAAGTTGCAGCCGCTGCCTGCATTTTTGATAATTTTCACAAAATTGTCATGGCCCCACAGACCCTCTGCTTTTAAACAACAACAAAAGTATTCTAGCTTCATGCATTCTTTTATATCAACACTTGAATATGTGCAAGTTTCATTTAAAAAAGCTACATTTGTTGCTTAATCCCATATACCCCCGCAAACTATGTCCTTCCACCAGCCTTCCACTGGGAACGGATGGCTTTACCACAGACAGCAACACATTCCCTCAGACCGAGCGCAGGCTGATATTTGGAGGAGGGATTCCGTTTTGACCCCGTGTGTTAATTGCTTTGTTGAGGGATGGATCAGCTGTGATGCATGTGAACTGGAGAACAAGGCCAGACCCCTGGAGACGGGAATGTCAGCCCGCTAGATTCCGTTGCTATGGTGACAAAGATGGAAAAATTCACCGCAGGAATTGCCATTAAATAAAGGAGGGTGTGTGTGTGTGTTTGTGTGTTTGTGTTTGCACCTCGCTTACTGCCGCATGCCTTCAGCCGCACAGACTGACTGCAAACACTCACACAGCACACTATCATACTGCGGTTTCTGCAGGATGTAGAATGTATACTGAGCAACGTATGCCGGTTTTCTGAATGCTTGGAATACTCTGATGACCTATTACATTTTTTAAAATATGCAGTACACAACTGATGCAACATCCCACAATGCAATGCACTTGACTTGACCTTTCATTTCCAGTGTGACAAATGAACCAGAATTAATACCAGCCAGGATTTTTAATCTCTTTCTTGTCTCGTTTTTTGAACAGACTAAATTATACACAAAATTGGATTAAAAATGTGAAATTAAGGTAACACACTGTTAAAAATATATAATACATCAATAAATAAAAAACAAACCCATGCATAAATAAATGAATTCAAATGCACTAGTAATTTTCTGCCAGGACATTATCAATTCATTTTATGAACATTTCTGTTAACCCTTAAACACAACGCAATATGTAAAAAATCTATACTGAAAAGTCCTTCATATTAAGACAGTAATGTTTTTAAAAGTGTGTAACAATAATGTATACTACTGTTATGTATGATGTCAGAACCTGGAAGTCACTACTGGTTCCTTCGAGATTTTCCTATAGGATTTTATCATGTTTTTTTAATTTTTAATTTATTTATAAGTAAAATAAAGCCTGTGGTAAACATAGCTTGGCGATACTTTGACGTTTTGTTCTATGACATAAACTGCACACAACCACACCGAAAACAGATTTTGAAGCAACTATCACAGTTTCCACAAAACATATGAAGCAGGACAACTCTGAAAATTGAAAATAATCAGAAATGTTTCTTGAGCAGCAAATCAGCATTTTAGAATTATTTCTGAAAGAGCATGTGACACTGAAGACTGGAGTAATGATGCTGAAAATCAGCTTTGATCACAGGAACATATTACATTTGACAATATTTTCAGATAGAAGACATAATAATGTTTCACAATATTACCATTTTTACTGTATTTTTGAGCTAATAAATGCAGCCTTGGTGACGGTGAGCATAAGAAACGTTTTAAAAGATTTAAAAAAAATCTCACCAATGTCAAATTTGTTTATAAATTAAACTGCACAGTATTTTTTTAAGCAGGATATTAATATAAGATTCCAAGCATAGTCAGCTTATTCACTCAAAAGCATACACAGACAGACACAAATAGGCAAGATTATAAAATAAAGTGGGCCATCATTATACATTACACAAACACACACACACACACACACACACACACACACAGACAGACAGCCCTAAGCACCAGAGTAAGTGTCTGTAGTAAGTGTCTTGGGAGCATTTCCCCAAGCCATTTTAATGAATGCGACTGGATAATTACTAAACTGACTTTATTGCTTTGAACTTTGAACCATGCAGTCCAATATGAATTATGCAAGATTGGTTTATTTGTATCACGTTAATTTCATATTTCAATGAACCTTAGTCAGGGTATAGGTGCAATATTAGATTTGATACAAATGAAAATGAGGCTGTGAGGGATTGACCTACAGTGCATTCAATATGTTGTACTGTTGTCTACCTTGGTGTTGATCATTGAAAGTTCACCCAATAAATTGTTCACCCAATAAATTAAAATTCTATTGTTTATTTATTCACCTTTATGTTATTTCCAATCGAATATTGTTATTTGTTCTGTCAAAAATAAATTTTTGAAGAGTCTTCATTGAGCTTAGCCTATGTCCATATAGTGACCGTTCATATTCTTTTAAGTACAATACATATAATTTGTTTTATGTATAATTTAATTCATATCAAAGTAAATATGACATTCAGCTTAGTCCACCAAGCCACCTTTTTTTCCCTTTTTTTTTGATCTTTAAAGACTTTCTCCTATCCCAGGTTAAAGCTTGCAGTGAACGGTTGAGAAATAAAACTCAAAGAGTTTTTTTCATAAGAGCAAATGCCATTAACTGTCTTCCGCTATTCTTTTGACTAACTGAAATCATAAATTAGTTTTAACATAATTAACATTATAAAAGTTAGGCAGATACCTCAGTCTGATGTTGATACAAGTTTTATTATCGACTTGTAAGCTCTTTAAATGAGGTTTCTTTGTTTTAACCACATGATTCATCAGATGATTGCCTTTTGTAACAATCTGTTGAGTTAATAATGTTGCTCGTTAGTAATGGATACAAGCTGTCAGAACAATTAACAAACTGTCACTCAAAGAGTTTTTTTCATAAGAGCAAATGCCATTAACTGTCTTCTGCTATTGTTTTGACTAACTGAAATCATAAATTAGTTTTAACATAATTAACATTATAAAAGTTAGGCAGATACCTCAGTCTGATGTTGATACAAGTTTTATTATCGACTTGTAAGCTCTTTAAATGAGGTTTCTTTGTTTTAACCACATGACTCATCAGATGATTGCCTTTTGTAACAATCTGTTGAGTTAATAATGTTGCTCGTTAGTAATGGATACAAGCTGTCAGAACGATTAACAAACTAGTCGAAATGCTGAATCAATTCATTCACTTCCAACAGCACTTAATGGGAGCAGCGTCATAGAGGGCAGAACGTCACGTTATTTAAGGGGACGTTAACGCGTTAACGAGTAGCAAATGATTAAGTCGCTGCATTGGTTACTTTTATGCCAGTGATAAAGCTTTTATATGTAGTTTGGGGTAACAAAGGGGTTTTTATAGGTTTGACTGAAATAATAATGCAATAACTGACACTTTAAATCAATGTTTCA
>NW_015506630.1:205651-212584 GCF_001515645.1 Sinocyclocheilus grahami
TTGGGGGGCTGGGGGGGGGCAATATGGATTTCGCCTAAGGTGTCAAATTGGCTAGAAACGGCCCTGCACACACACACACACAACCGCTCAAAAGTTTGGAATCGGTAAGACTTGTAATGTTTTTTTAAAGAAGTCTCTTATGATCATCAAGGCTGCATTTATTTGTTCAAAAATACAGAAAAAAACAGTAATCTTGCAAAATGTTATTATAATATAAAATAAAGGTTTCTATTTTAATATCCTTTAAAATATAATTTATTTCTGTGATGCAAAGCTGAATTTCCATCAGCCATTACTCCAGTCTAAAGTGTCACATGATCCTTAAGAAATCATTCTAATATGGTGATTAGAATTCTTATTAGAATTATCAACAGTTGTGCTGCCAAATATTTTTTGGGAAACTGTGATAATTTTTTCAGGATTCTTTGATGAATAAAAAGTAAAAAGAACAGCATTTATTCAAAATATAAATCTTTTCTAACAATATAAGTCGTTGCTATCACTTTTTATCAATTTAACACGTCCTTCCTGAATAAAAGTTTTAATTTCTTAAAAATAATAAAAATAATAAAAATTTACTGACCCCAAACTTTTGAACGGTAGTGTATATTGTTAGAAAAGCTTTCTATTTTAAATAAATGCTCTTCTTTTTAACTTTTTATTCATCAAAGAATCCTGAAAAAAAGTATCACAGGTTCCCAAAAAATATTAAGCAGCACAACTGTTTCCAACATGGATAATAAATCAGCATATTAGAATGATTTCTGAAGGATCGTGTGACACTGAAGACTGGAGGAATGATGCTGAAAATTCAGCTTTGCATCACAGGAATAAATTACATTTTAAAATATATTAAAATAGAAACCATTATTTTATATTGTAATAACATTTAGCAAGATTACAGTTTTTTTTCTGTATTTTTGATCAAATAAATGCAGCCTTGATGAGCATGAGACTTCTTTAAAAAACATTACAAGTCTTAATGAAGAATATTTTGAAATGTTCTTACTCTCAAGCAATGTGCCAAGCAATGAAGACTCATTGGTGCACCAGTGTGCTTTTACTGAAGTGAAATGCTGTATAGGGATGGCACCTCTGACAGCTCTGCCAGTGTGGGGTGGTCTGGGGTAATGGGGTCACCCTCACCGAGGACTGCTGAAATTCAAGCCGCGCAGACTCCTTTCTGATTGCACCTGCAATACCCACTCGGATGATTTACTCTCAGGCTACAAAGACAGGTAATGTGTGTCTCTATCAGACCTAAGGTCATTTATATCCTGACCCATGGTCAGACTGAGTGCAGGCTATCTGACATCCATAAATAGATGTCATCTTCAGATAAAATGTCTCACTGGAATGAAATGAAGATGTCTGGCTGTGAGCTTAGAAGTGATGTCAGCAGAAATGACAAACGTATGTACAGTATGTAACGTAATCAGATTACTTTTTTAAGTAGCTAGTAAAGTAACGCATTACTTTTTAATTTAGAAGGAAATATCTGAGTTACTTTTTCAAATAAGTAACACCAGTTACTTTGTTTCCCATGTATTGACTGACAACTCTCATGTTGCCATGTTGAGAGAAATTGGGAGTAAGTGAAGAACATGAACATGATGTTACTGTAATTCTAGACTAACATGAATTTACTCATCTCACCTGCACAAAAACAGATTCAGTATTCCTCAAGATGAATAAAAACAGTCAAATGCAAACTCAGAATATTATACAAACCTGCATAAATTAAATATGTTAAGACAAATATAATTTATGTATTTATTCCAATTTTAGAAACCAATGTCTTTGCTACTGACCTTCGATGATCCAATTAAATCATACTAAGCAAAAATGACACATTTGTTTCATTTTTGTTATTGCTGAATAGTGTTGAACTTTCTTCTCCTGTGTCATATTCTTCAAGTAGTTTGTTTGAGCTGCGCCCTCTACTGTACAGACAGGAATTTACATTTCTTTCAGCCTGAGGATTATTCATTTCACTTGTTTTTTAAAATAACTTTTTAAATTAAAAACAAACCAACAAGCCCTGCTCAGATTTAAAAAGTAAGTGTAACACATTACTTTCCATAAAAAGTAACTAAGTAACGTAATTAGTAGTTAATAGTTACTTTTTTAGGGAGTAACGCAATATTGCAATGCATTACTTTTAAAAGTAATTTTCCCCAGCACTGCTTATGTACAGTAGACCACAATGAAAATATATTCAGTATTATTTTAAAACTTTTTAAGCAAATCACCTCTTTCAAAAGTCAAGTTTTATCTGTCATGAATCCAAAATATTTAAAGGAAATTTATTTATTTTTTTATATTATCTTTAGAATTAAACAAGATTTAAAATGATAGTCAAATTTTTCCTGTTGTTGTTATAAGTTGATATCCTATCATTGGGTAATGGTTGACTTGTATGTTTTTAAGCTGAAAGCAAAATATGTTGACTACTTCCCTCACTTTCACATATCCCAAGACACATTGAGAAAATTAGCATTGATTTCTGTGCTACACTTGATCAATGTGATTCCCTTCACAAATGATCCAGTGAGATTCTATTTCGTGTGTGTCCATTTCCTTTACAGCTCTTCCTTAACCTAATAAATCCTTTTCACATATTGTGTACACGGAGCAGCTCATCAAAGATGCGAGTTGAAGTTTCCCAGGCTTTGGCCTTCAGTCGTTTGAATGCCCTGGTTGTCTTGCCCTGAGGAGGAATTTATCTCCCCCTTCCTCTTTCTCACAGCTCAGAATAGATCCGCCGTCTAAGTACACATCCTCAATCACATGCTGGCATGAATATTCATGAGATGTTTTTATGATGTGACCTTGGGATTTAGAGGTATGGATAAAAAATGTAAAGTGTTTGTATAGCTTTCAATGTCAATGTGAAATGGAAAGGACAAAAATATTTAGCATTATAGACTGTTGATTCAAACTGTTGTAGATTAGTCCTTACTTACTGTAATTCTTATGTTTGCCAAGGCATTATTTGCTAAAGCTTTAAAGAAATATATTTATTTTGATGTATTGACTAACATGCTAAAGCAAATGTAGAGTACTTGATTATAATTTTAACTAGGGATGCACCGATGTATCGGCCGCCGATATTTATCGGCTGATTTTTTATTATTTTAAAGCCATCGGCATATCTGAAATAGCATAAAAAGGGCTGATACCGATGGTTTATTAATTAGTTGCATGGAGACAACGAGTTGCATGTCTGTTGCATAATCCAACGTTTTTCTCTGGGCAAAATAATTAAATACTTGCCAAAACAAAATAAAATCTGTACAAAATATAGTTTGTCAGACGGCATAGTATGGCCATATGCAAACGTGATGCTGACGCATCCAACGAGTGAAAATCCCGCTCTCAGCTGTAAATTCACCATAGGTAAGTCACAACGGCAATGCACCGGCGTTAGAGTTTATCCGAGGATATGTCACTAACCGCCAAGCTTTAGGCCTACATTTAAGTGAAACTGAATGACAGGTAATAGGCAGCTTTTTGTTTGAAACCAATGTAGAACACGGATTCAGAATGTCACGTCACGCACCTGAAGCGTTTCTGTGAATGGAGAAAACAGAATAAAACTATATAGGCCTATACACAAAATATATTACACTTAAATCATTAACAGATGAACAAAATGAAAGTTTCGGATAATTGTAATGCGCTCCGAAGTTCACAGAAAAAAAAAATAAATAAATAAAAAACGAGACGGCAGAAAGCAGTTTTCTTTATTTTACAAAAGCTTTACAGTTTTGAATGATGTTTTGCTTCTATCTGTACAACAAACAAGCATTGGTATGACCATAAATTACGGAGTAACAGTTGGAAAAACAATGCAGTGATCGCGTCAGTGCCTCACACGCACATACAACAAATTTTTGCTAATTTGACATGGCAGCCTGTTCATTATCAAAATAAAATACAGTTAAAGAAATAACCTGAAGCGTTTCTGTGAATGGAGAAAACAGAATAAAACTATATAGGCCTATACACAAAATATATTACACTTAAATCATTAACAGATGAACAAAATGAAAGTTTCGGATAATTGTAATGCGCTCCGAAGTTCACAGAAAAAAATAAATAAAAAAATAAAAAACGAGACAGCAGAAAGCAGTTTTCTTTATTTTACAAAAGCTTTACAGTTTTGAATGATGTTTTGCTTCTATCTGTACAACAAACAAGCATTGGTATGACCATAAATTACGGAGTAACAGTTGGAAAAACAATGCAGTGATCGCGTCAGTGCCTCACACGCACATACAACAAATTTTTGCTAATTTGACATCGCAGCCTGTTCATTATCAAAATAAAATACAGTTAAAGAAATATAAAAATTTACACTGCTCAATTTAAATAGTTCGTATGGCCTACAGTCTGTGCCATTCAGTGTGACCAGCGCCTCACTGCTGATACAGCTTTTCAGGCACGTGCACACATAAACAACAAAGGGGCCTTGAGCACCTGCCCTTTTTCTTCCTCGAGAGAAAGTGCCCTTTTTTTCTAAATTAATATATGTATATATGTGCGTGTTTGTGTTTCTGTTTGCGCACAGCTTTCCCTGTCAAACAAATAAAAAATCAAAATATCAGGTCAGGTCGGGTCGGGAAATATTAAGATTCTGTCAAGTTCCGATGCCTTTCTCCCTTCCGCCGCATCTCCGCAGCACAGCAGTGTAGCACACATTGACCGGCACATGCGCATCACAGACAGGCAGAGAGCCGCAGAAGTTAAGCCCTCCCTCCCTTTCCAGTTGTATTTGTCTTGGTGTGGAGGTGAGACTACTACGGTGGCCGAGAAGTGCTAAACAAATCACAATTCTGAAAACAAAATAACAAATTACAAATGCAAATGCAAGTCTAAAAAACTAAATAACAATTCAGAAAACACAACAACAATTCAGAAAACATTATAACAAGTCAGAAAACACAACGACAAATCCGAAAACAAATTAACAAGTCAGAAAACACAACGACAATTCTGACAAACCAGAAAAGGTAGGTATAATTTGAGACAGAGCCATTGGTTTGGGATTACTCACCGCTGACTGGACGAGACATCTGTCAATCAACGTATACAGAGAAGAACCAGCCGAAGAACAGCAGAGTCCTGGTAGAAAGTTCGGAGATGGTATTAAAGTAGCTCAGTTTAAATGTATTGTATGAATTGCCCTTACTATGGAATAATAAAATACGGGGTGTCTATTTACATTTAGTTAAAAGTCCCTTTAACACATCAGCTCCAGTGGTGTAGATGGTTAAGCACTTGACTTTGGTTTTTGACGCGATCGACCAGGGTTCGATCCCGTCTTTTGCCAAACTTTTTTCCCTCCCTTGATTTGAAAAGTTCGGCAAAAGGTGGGATCGAACGCGTCAAAAAGTCAAGGGCACATGCTTAACCATCTGCACCACTTGAGCTGATGTGTTACAATCACTTTTAACTAGATAATAGTTAGACAATTACTAGACACCCCGTATTTTTTTATTCCAGAGTAAGGGCAATTCATACAAAACATTTAAACTGAGCTACTTTAATACCATCTCCGCACTTTCTACCATGACTCTGCTGTTCTTCGGCTGGTTCTTCTCTGTATACGGTGATTGACAGATGTCTCGTCCAGTCAGCGGTGAGTAATCCCAAACCAATGGCACTGTCTCAAACTATACCTACCTCTTCCGGTTTGTCTGAATTGTCGTTGTGTTTTCTGACTTGTTAATTTGTTTTCGAATTTATCATAGTGTTTTCTGACGTGTTATAATGTTTTCTGAATTGTTGTTGTGTTTTCTGAATTGTTATTTTGTTTTGTAGACTTGCATTTGCGTTTGTAATTTGTTATTTTGTTTTCAGAATTGTGATTTGTTCTGCACCTCTCGGCCACCGTAGGACTACGCTACCTGTGCCTCGAATTTACAGCTAATTATCCAAAAGACAAAAGGCAAATGTCTAATTTTAATAGTTAAGTTATCTTGCTAACATCCATGACTCATGAGAGAGCTATGTAAGTAAGCTAAAGTTTAGCTAAGGCAATAAGAAGTCTAGTAAGTTAGACCACTGTGCATTCTTCAAGATATGGGGGCAAACATTTTTATATTTATATAATTTCATATAGTTAATCAGTATCACACGAAGATTGACGTTTTTTCCACCAAAAAGCAGCATGATTACAAATGTGATATTGATTTTATACAGCAGTTCAATAAATGAGAATTTAATATTAAGATACTTACGTTTTAGACACAATATTGACCGTTTTGCTCTATTTTGCCAACAAATATAATTCCAATTTGCGTCTCTGAGCAACATGACGCTGTTTTGTTCCTGAATGAATCAACCGTTTTAAGGATTCGGTTCAGTCGCAATTACTCACTTATTAACAGTGACTTGCTGCCACCTACTGGCAGTTTTATTTTCACATTTAAAGTATCTTTTCATTTTTTTTAGTATTCAGTATTCAACGTTTTATGTTTAAAATATCAAAACAGTATTAATGCATTTGTAACTGCAGGTTAAATACATTCATGTCCTGCATTAAACAGTGTGTAAATGCATCAAAATGCCACTTCAGATGCAGCTTCCGTGTTTTCTCTGCTTTGCAAAGATTAATTTTGTCAATACTGATATCATTTGCTTGGTAACAGCCCAAATGACTTATTATACTAATTGACTGATTCAATTAAAGCATTTAACTGAAAAGATGATGCACATTTTTAGAAAAAATGACTTTATAAAGGTAAAAATGCCCATAAAAGGTAAAAATCAATTTAAACTTACTGGAAAAGATTAACTTCTATCACTGCTGTGAACTGATCACCACACAGAATATGAAGAATACCAAAAACTTTAGGAGTCAGCTGTCCACGGTAGTCCTTAAGGTACCAGCACAATAACACACTCAGCAAAATATCATCTAATTAT
>NW_015506630.1:213004-218113 GCF_001515645.1 Sinocyclocheilus grahami
TTATTATTATTATTATTATTGGCAAAGAAAAAGTTTAAAAAATAACGTTATTAACCGGTATGTTTTCTACTCAAACCGGTTTCACAGAGGAACAGGAACAGAAACGTTCAAATACCGATTATGCTCGGAGTGAACCAATCTTTTTTTCTATCTCTCTCGTTTTTAAGACCTGCTTTATGCAATTGACCAATATCGGTATCAGAATCGGCCAATAGTTGTTTGTCAAAATCTGTATCGGTATCGACCAAAAAAAAAATCCTATCGCTGCATCCCTAATTTTAACTGTAGTTTGTTATTTGATATTGCATTTAAAGCTAATATATTTTAAATGCATTAAACTGAAACTTCATGATCACAAATGTGTAATTGCACATATATTTAAATAGATGACATATACGATTAAGTAAGTTGAAATGACATTCAAGTAGTAGATGAGTTTGTTTCTTCATCAGATTTGTAGAAATGTAGCATTGCATCACTGTCTCAGCAATGGATGCTCTGCAGTGAATGGGTGCCGTCAGAATGAGAGTCCAAACAGCTGATTAAAACATCACAATAATCCACAAGTAATCCACACCACTCCAGTCCATCAGTTAACATCTTGTGAAGCCACGATCTGTGTGTTTGTAGGTATAACATCATTGGTGTTGTTATTTTTCTAAGGAAAAAGATAAAATCACTCCAAACAAGCAACAATGGAAAGCAAAACATTTTAGATTCTGTCAGGGAGTTTTGCAATCTGAAAATAACTCGCTTTTCCCATTTGTTGTTTACTGGTGTCTCATGACTTCATATTAGTCATATGCATGTATGACTAAATTATCTGTCAGTATTAGATCACTGGGTTGATATCACCCTATCATATGCTCAAATAGCTGGTTTTCTATTCTGCACTGCTGTCTACTAAAATGAGGCACTGAAAATGTAAACCTGTCTAGAGCTCTGAATACTCATCTAATCAATATGACTGGGTTTATAACAACAGTGTGCTCAAGGCAAGTGCACTCAGAGAGAAACAGTGTGCAGAGACCAGCCGCGCAAATATTTATTTGGTCCTCTTTGATTTTGTTCTGAAGGCCTTGATGTCCTTCTTGAAAATGCCTTCTTTTTACCAATGCCTTTAAAAACATGAAGACTGAATATGCTAGTTATCTAAAAATGCTTTCATGTTGTATAATGAATGCATTCTTGCCTTGGATCACATTGCAAATACTGTACAAATAATATGTCAAAATTTCAAATCAAGTGAATTTTACTCTTACAGGCAAAAGACACGCACATATTTTAAACCAGAAAAAATAAAAAATAAATTAAAAAATAATAATTAAAAAAATAAATAAAAATATATATATATATAAATACAGTATATGTGAAGTGTCTGCAATTGCAAACATATCTAATAGAAAATCACTGAAATCATTTAGGATTATGATGTGTGAAATAAAACATTCTTTGACTATGCTTTATCATAAAATCATTATTATGATTACAGGGAGAGATAGATTATCAACTAATAAACACTTATTTTCAGGTAGGTTCCTTGAACAATACAGTCTATAGGTATGTTATGATCTCAAAATGTGTTTATCATAGTGCAGAAGTTGTAAACTAACACATTTTGATGTTTGCATCACAGAACCAACTCCATATGTATGGCTGGCATAGTAAACTTGCTTGGAAGCTCACCTGGTACAGCATTGCATTTGTGATGCAAAGCACTTAAGTATGAGTCCTGTGAAACACAAGTCACTATAAAAGAGCTTCAAGACTTGTAGAAGCAAGATAAAATGGCATGGATGCATAAGCAAATGCATTTTTTATCTCATTTTTGCTTTTGTTAACACTATCGTTTAGGTTTAGGGTTGGGTTTAGCGTAGATACTACATTGTTTTTAATGCACTAATCATTTAGCACCACTCACCCTTTTTTCTTTTGGAACTGCGATAACAACAAACCAATGTAATAAAACATTGACAGATCCACTTTAATCTGTTTTGGGTAAAACTGAACTCTCTTTTAGCACCATTTGCTGGACATTTCACTTTGATAGTGTTGCTGCTTAAATGTCTCCAAAGGCAGGTATTTTTATTTTATTTATAAAAAATTTTCCCAATGAGCCTTGGTACAAATTTTATACATTTAGAATCAATTTTAGTAAAAAAAGGTTAAATGATTTGTTTGTGGAAACATGCAGATTTCACACAATGAAACCCATTGAATTGACTGAATAAAATGCAAAATTATCCTGTTTGTTTAACAGTCTTTTGAATTTGATTTGATTATAAATTTAGTGTATTATATTTAAATTTAGCGTTGCTGGAAACACTTTAGTATAGGGACCAATTCTCGCTATTTACTAGTGGCTTATTAGCATGCCATTTATTAACATATTGGCTGTTTATTATACTTATAAAGAACATATTTTGCATGATAGATCCACTTTAATCTGTTTTGGGTAAAACTGAACTCTCTTTTAGCACCATTTGCTGGACATTTCACTTTGATAGTGTTGCTGCTTAAATGTCTCCAAAGGCAGGTATTTTTATTTTATTTATAAATTTTTTTCCCAATGAGCCTTGGTACAAATTTTATACATTTAGAATCAATTTTAGTAAAAAAAGGTTAAATGATTTGTTTGTGGAAACATGCAGATTTCACACAATGAAACCCATTGAATTGACTGAATAAAATGCAAAATTATCCTGTTTGTTTAACAGTCTTTTGAATTTGATTTGATTATAAATTTAGTGTATTATATTTAAATTTAGCATTGCTGGAAACACTTTAGTATAGGGACCAATTCTCGCTATTTACTAGTGGCTTATTAGCATGCCGTTTATTAACATATTGGCTGTTTATTATACTTATAAAGAACATATTTTGCATGATCATCTCTAATCCTTCCCAATACCTAAACTTAACTTCCTTACTAACTATTAATAAGCAGCAAATTAGCATTTTATTGAGACAAAATTCATAGTCAATGGTTTGTTAATAGCAAGAATATGACCTTAAAATAAAGTGTGACCGCATTGTTATTTCCTTGCTGTCTGAGACACACCTGTGACCTACTGTACAAGATGAGAACCACTGTCTTATACTAAATAAAAAGTGTCTGATTTAACAAGATTCTTGGTGCCCATATGTGCAGTTTGTATGTACTCCATGTTAACATGGTGTTATGCCAGAACAAAGTACTTTTACTAGCACCAAATTGACCATGTTCAGTCTTATTATGGTTCGCTCATGTTCTGGCTCTATTTTTCAGTCATCCTGTGCATCAACAGCGTAAACCCAGCAGAGTTTGAAAGCAGTGACTCTTCATGGTGCTCGACAGCAATCCTCTGCTTGAGTAACTATACAGTGGTTCTGACCTCCTGACCCTCTCATTCCCATGACATTTATTTGAAGGACAGATGATAAGACGTGAATTACCTGGCTGCTCGCCACAGCTGGGACCTTATCGAGTGCGGGGGGTTGGATGGGTGCCGTATATTCTAGAGGCACTGAGAGGTGAATTGGTGCCAGTTCTTCGCTGTAGGCACATATAGCAAGCCTGTGGAATAATTATGTGTAACATTCTCAGCAAACATATGAGTGCGAAATCTTGCTTTTGAGTTTGGAATATTTATATGAGGATGACGTTCAATTCTGGGACAAAAGGTTAATGGAAATCAGTACCACATTGTGGCTTACTTCAGCTATCAAATTATGTCAACATGGAGATTGAAATGCAAAGCATATTGTACAAGTCTTGACTATAAGCTCAGCTATTTTGTTTTAGAAAAATAAACTGTTAGTGCATTTTGTCTAGAGGAGTGAAGAGAAGAGCAATAAATTATAAACCCTTGAATGAATAAATAATGACGGGACATAAAAGCCTGACGATGAAGTCCAGGTGAAATCTTAGTGGTGTCGTAAATCATTTGTAATTTGGTTGACTGGCTTGCATTTTCTCTCTTACTGCGCATAAAGCATATTTTGTCCTTACTTTCTCACAGAACAAGTTGCTTGTTTTTGTTTTGTTATGTAAGTATTATGTAAGTAAAGTTAGAATTTTTTTTATTGATTAATTTGAAATAAATTGTTTTGCTTTATGTAACTGTTTTATTGAATTAAGGATAAAGATTGCTTTCACAATATCATCTGTATAGAATCAATGTTTAATGGGTAGATAAAGGATAACATGTCCATCAACTTTTTTATTTACTTTTAATGTTTAACATTTTCACAGTATTTATTAAGTACATTTTTTGCTTTCACAAAGTCGTTGTAAACAGTGTGACATATAGGGGGTGTTTAAACAACACCATTTTCAACTGAAAATGGAAAACGTTTTTATGCATTTTGACCATCTGCGTTTTGCGGTCCTGAAAATGCAAACTTTTGAAAATAGGTTTCAAAGTGCACGTTTTTGAAAATTATATCACTATTGTCTTCATGTAAACTACAAAAACGTGAACTTGTGAAAGTGGTGATGTCATGCACATGCATTACATATTCAGTCTATATGTGCACAGACACCGAGTGTTCCTTTACAAAGTTACATCACCAACTAATGGTCTGGCATGATAATACAGGGTTTCTAGTCGTTTTCGCAAATCCGTGTGAACTGGGATCATTTCAGTCATTTTTGATAATACATTGTTTTTGTGTAAATGTACGCTAATTTCATGATTGTGTTCACGAAATCACCTGTGAGTGGGGTTTGAACTTAATTGGTTTGGGTGGGGGTGTTCACAGCTGTGTGTTTATCAGCATTTTACACTAACTTTGAACGCAACTCATCCAATAAGAATTTGTTTTGTTTTGATGTGAAACTAGGAGTTCTATAGTAATATTTTGCTACCTTTCCCTGCCAACCTGCATCTATCATGTTTTTATATAATGAGATGATTTTGAGATAAGTAACTGTATAATAATCATGAAATTACCATATTGCAATATCCTTAAACACATCAAGATAAACATATTAAAGCTATTAATCAAACTGACCTGGGCTGTGTTTCTCGATAACAACTGATCTTAGTGATTAAGAGCGTTTTCTACGAGTATTTTTACGAGCGTTCGTTATTGTTTCACGTTTCCCAAAAAGGCACTTAACACAAT
>NW_015506630.1:218413-219460 GCF_001515645.1 Sinocyclocheilus grahami
CAGCTCCTATTGTGGATTATCCCGTGTTTTCATCATTAAAGACTGCAATGCAACTCCGTGTCGCCTACGTTCTTCCCGCAGCAGCGTAACGTGACAGAAGACCTGACCCAAAAACAGTTACCACCATGTTTTCCCCTCTGTTTGTGTTCTCGTTTATTCTCTTAGTGTTTTTGTTTCCGTTGTGTTTCTCCTTCTATGGACGCCCTTTTTCGCCCAGAGTACCTCCTCCTCCTGCTGGAGCAGGGGGACCGATCTCTCGAGGACCACACAAGACTGTTCCTGCTTTTAGCAAACACCACCAGACTTCGCCGTCTTTGTGGAGTGGATACTGGCGAGACACAGATCCACTCCAGACCCAGTGCCCAGCCCACCATCTCCCCGCAGTGCGGAGCATCAGCCCGAGCCCACCGATGACGGAGAGCCTAATTCAGCTCCGCCCCCTGCACCGCGGCTGAGGGTGAGCTAAGTATGGTGCGGCTAATGTGCCACACCAAAGAGGAGAGAACTCCAGTCCCCGAATCCAGTCCAGAGCGCCCTCCAGTGCCCGTTCCTCCAGAGCGCCATCCTGTTCCCGTGTTCAGCCTAGAGGGGGCTCCCGATCCAGAGTTTAGCCCTGAATGCCCGGAGGCTCACAAATACCCGCCCTCCCACCTGTCCGCTCCTGCCTCCTCCACCGCAGTTGTCTGGCAGCCCCTCTGCTTGCCCTCAGCCCACCATCATTATGGTGCGAGCTCCGAGGGTCTGCCATCCTCCAGCGTCGCCATGGCTGGAGAATCCCTCACCTCCGTCTACGGACTCGGCCCGTAGACCCAGCGTCTCAACCTCGGCTCCTAGCTCCCTCGCCTCCACCGACACCCATCGATCCACCAGCTCCACCGGGCTCCCTGGTCCCTCCGGCTCCGCCTTGGTTGGGCGTCGACCCGCCATCACCTCAGGACTCCGCTCCTCCGGCTGCACCTCGTCGCTCCGTCCCACCGGCTCTATTGGGGCTCTATTGAGTTCCTTCCTCCTGCCAGCTCCACCTTGGTCCTCAGTCGCTCCGGCTCC
>NW_015506630.1:222228-226777 GCF_001515645.1 Sinocyclocheilus grahami
TCTAGAATCCAGTTGCAGAGTGAAGAATTCAGGCCAAGGTCCAAGAGTTTAGAAGCTAGCTTGATGGGGACTACAGTATTGAAAGCTGCTAGTCTATGAATAGCAGCCTTACATAGTTACCATTGCTGCTGTCAATGTGCATGAGGGAAGAGTGCAGGATGTGAGAGATGGCATCTTCAGTAGATCTGTTGGGACGATAGGCAAACTGATGTGGGTCTAAAGTATCAGGGATGGAGGAGCAAATGTTGTTCTTTTTAAGTTTCTCAAAGAACTTCATGACTATTGACGTGAGGGCAACTGGACGATAGTCATTCAGGTAAGAGGGATTATTGTTCTTAGGCATAGGGATGATGACAGATTTTTTAAAGGGGGTGGGGACCACCGAGGTAGCAAGGGACTCATTAAAGATGGATGTAAACAAGCCAGCGAGCTGATCAGCACAGGACCACAGAACACGACCAGAAATCCCATCAGGACCTGCTGCTTTCCTGACGTCCATTCGCTTTAGTGTCCTCCGAACCTTGTCCTCCGACACAGTGATTATATGATTATCGCTGCTCTGTCTGCAGCTTCCTGACGCGCTGATCGGCAGAGTCACGCTGCATTGATTGCATTCAAAGCATTCTGTAGAAAGAGTTTAACTCGTCAGCCAGCGACGGGTCTGCTCTCACAGCTGCAGAGGATTTATTTCCAAAGGCACAGATGGTCCTCAGTCCCTGCCACATGCGTTGAGAGTCATTTAGCTGGAAATGAGACTCTATTCGTTCCTTGTATCGGAGTAGGGCGGCTCTTACCGCCCATCGGAGGTCATAGCACAATGTTTTGTACTCACTCATGTTCCCCGGCGACAGACCAGCGTTGCATGCGGCAGTGTGTTTGTTTACTGCAGCATGGATTGTTCTGTCCACCCACGGTTTTTGATTTGAGAAGGCCCTTATAGTTTTTGTATCGGTTGCTTGTTCGGTTAGCGTGCTTACAAAGCTTAATGCTACATCCGTGAACTCGCTGACATCAGATGAACTCGCTCGGAACGATATGATACAAATTGTTTTCAAATAATTATATAGTTAACAGAACCATTTATAGTACTCCTAACAGAAATCACATTATATCTCAGAACACCACATGACTGGCATGCTAATGCAAGGAAAGCTGTATTTTGAAGGAATTCATTTATATATTTAAAGTATTTGTGAATGCAACAGTTATTGCTATGACAAAATCATTTAAGCATGGACAGTCAACCCTTACATTGTGCTAAATGTAATTACACCAGCAATCCATCAAGGACAGCCCTGGCTGCTCTTCATAAAGGCAGAGAAACATGACTCATCAGCAGCTGGCTAATGTGTAATATATCATGACTGGTCTTTCACAGGGAATGACTGCCTCTTTGTAATTATAGCATGCACCCATGCTCAAAGCACCCAAGGAAAGGTCGGGGAAAATGACACAAGAGACACATAACTAAATGAGAGCTGACAGGGAAGATTGTTTATGTGAAAGGGCGGTATCTCAAGAAACAGGAAGAAGAGAGTATAAAGTTACCTTGAGAGTTTTGTGGAAACACAAGGATGGTGGTGACTTTGATGTGGATTGGGACCGCATGACTATATGGTGAACAGACAATATATATTTAGCTGATCATTTATCAAATACAGGAATACAAATGAGATCCAGTTTCTTGTGACAGAGAAAATGTTTCTTGCATCAATTATATTTTCACTTGAATGAAAGAAATAGTTCACTCACAAACTGTTATCATTCTCGTGTCTTTCCAAACCAGAGGTGCGTTTCCCAAAAGCATTGTTACTGGTCGCAATTATGTCATTACTAGGGTGACCATGCATCCTCTTTTTCCTGGACATGTCGTGGCCGGGATTTATACATTGCCTAAAATGTCTACAGTTTGCATTGCTTTGTCTGTTCCCTGTGGATCCCACCTTCTCGCATGCCATGATTGGTTGATTATTTACAATAACTGCATGCTATTGGTTAAACTCAGTCTTTAATTTCATTCATTCATTCATCGATGTGTGACACCAAAACACCATGAGAGCGATTCGACAACATGCAGTGCGCCTTCTCTCTACAGCTCTCCCGGTATTTTGATGTCAAACACCAAACACTGTGCAGAGCTGCTTCAATCCAAATGCACCTATAACCTGGACGATTTAGTCAATTTAGAATGTCCGGGAAAAAGAGGATGTATGGTCACCCCATTATCAACATAGTTCAGTGATTTGGTCATTCCCTAATCCACGATTCCAAAAAACATTTGCAAACCGCATCACAAAGTTGTGTGGTTGCCTGTGGCATAGTTTCTTGGATTTAAATAGTTACACTTGAGCAAAATAAGCAAGCTAATACAGCATGTACAATTTGTATCTTTCGCTAAATACACATATAATTTTCATAGTATTTTAGTACTTAGTACTAGGGTTGCAAAAAGGTGGAAATTTTGGAAACTTTCCAGGATTTTTTGGAATATTCCAGGGATTTTTGGAAAGTTTCCGGAAATTTACTGGAAATTGTTCACCCCTTTGCAACCCTACTTAGTACCTCCATCGTATTTTTTCTATACAATGGAAGTCAGTGGCTACTGTCAACTGTTTTGTTGAGTTTTCAGAAAACAGTCATGACAGCGAGTTACATCATTGTTCAGGAAACAGAGTTTTGTGAACTGAATCAAACAATTCATTAGGATTAGGAAAAGATTCAACTTAAAAGAATGAATTTGGACATCGCTGCTTCTCACATGAACACTCTCAAAAAGGAGAGATAGACAAATGTCACGATTTTCAGTGAATAAACTTAAAAGTAATCTGTATGACATAGTTTGCAATACAATATTCTAAAAAAAGAAAAACTAGATTTACTTATTTACTTATTTAACCATGCAATTAGCAATACAGTAAAGTGAAATTATTTTATTGTTTGCAATTAACAATATACACTATTACTCAAAATCTGGTAAATTATATATATATATATACAGTGGGGCAAAAAAGTATTTAGTCAGCCACCAATTGTGCAAGTTCTCCCACTTAAAAAGATGAGAGAGGCCTGTAATTTTCATCATAGGTATACCTCAACTATGAAAAACAAAATGAGAAAAAAAAATCCAGAAAATCACATTGTAGGATTTTTAAAGAATTTATTTGCAAATTATGGTGGAAAACAAGTATTTGGTCAATAACAAAATTTCATCTCAATACTTTGTTATATACACTTTGTTGGCAATGACAGAGGTCAAACATTTTCTGTAAGTCTTCACAAGGTTTTCACACACGGTTGCTGGTATTTTGGCCCATTCCTCCATCCAGATCTCCTCTAGAGCAGTAATGTTTGGGGGCTGTCGCTGGGCAACACGGATTTGCAACTCCCTCCAAAGATTTTCTATGGGGTTGAGATCTGGAGACTGGCTAGGCCACTCCAGGACCTTGAAATGCTTCTTACGAAGCCACTCCTTCGTTGCCCGGGCGGTGTGTTTGGGATCATTGTCATGCTGAAAGACCCAGCCACATTTCATCTTCAATGCCCTTGCTGATGGAAGGAGGTTTTCACTCAAAATCTCACGATACATGGCCCCATTCATTCTTTCGTTTACACGGATCAGTCGTCCTGGTCCCTTTGCAGAAAAACAGCCCCAAAGCATGATGTTTCCACCCCCATGCTTCACAGTAGGTATGGTGTTCTTTGGATGCAACTCAGCATTCTTTCTCCTCCAAACACGACAAGTTGAGTTTTTACCAAAAAGTTATATTTTGGTTTCATCTGACCATATGACATTCTCCCAATCCTCTTCTGGATCATCCAAATGCTCTCCAGCAAACTTCAGACGGGCCTGGACATGTACTGGCTTAAGCAGGGGGACACATCTGGCACTGCAGGATTTGAGTCCCTGGCAGCGCAGTGTGTTACTGATGTAGCCTTTGTTACTTTGGTCCCAGCTCTCTGCAGGTCATTCACTAGGTCCCCCCGTGTGGTTCTGGGATTTTTGCTCACAGTTCTTGTGATCATTTTGACCCCACAGGGTGAGATCTTGCGTGGAGCCCCAGATCAAGGGAGATTATCAGTGGTCTTGTATGTCTTCCATTTTCTAATAAGTGCTCCCACAGTTGATTTCTTCACACCAAGCTGCTTACCTATTGCAGATTCAGTCTTCCCAGCCTAGTGCAGGTCTACAATTTTGTTTCTGGTGTCCTTTGACAGCTCTTTGGTCTTGGCCATGGTGGAGTTTGGAGTGTGACTGTTTGAGGTTGTGGACAGGTGTCTTTTATACTGACAACGAGTTCAAACAGATGCCATTAATACAGGTAACCAGTGGAGGACAGAGGAGCCTCTTAAAGAAGAAGTTACAGGTCTGTGAGAGCCAGAAATCTTGCTTGTTTGTAGGTGACCAAATACTTATTTTACCGAGGAATTTACCAATAAATTCTTTAAAAATCCTACAATGTGATTTTCTAGATTTTTTTTCTCTCATTTTGTCTCTCATAGTTGAGGTATACATATGATGAAAATTACAGGCCTCTCTCATCATTTTAAG
>NW_015506630.1:227413-228024 GCF_001515645.1 Sinocyclocheilus grahami
ATATATATATATATGTGTGTGTGTGTTTTTGAAGGCTTTTCCATTATTTTGATCAAAAATACATTAAAACAGTAATTGTCAGACTCTGTTCCATGTTTTGTGTGTGTCTTCCTCCCCATGTGCCTTCCTATGCCCTTATTTGGTTAGTTTCCTGTTCCTGTCCTGATTAGTTAAGTTCATTTGTCCCAGGTGTTTCCCTTGATGTTTCATTGCTCCCAGGTGTGTCTCGTCACCCCCTCCTCCTGTGTGTATTTAAAGTGTTCCCAGTCCCTAGTTCTCTGTCTGCTGTTAAATGTCTTCCTGAGTTCGTCTCCCTTGGTTCATGGAAAAAAAGTCTTGTTAAAGTATTCTCTAGCGTCTCCTCGTTCCCCTATCGTGTATTGTGACAGAACAGCGGACCCCAAAACTGAAAGTGAGCAGCAACTTTTTCCGCTCATTTGTTTTTCCCCGTCTTGTTGACAGTATTTGTTTCCTGGTTTCCCCCCTCCCCCCCGCGGGGATGGAAATTGCCGCTCGCGTCGCCACCCTAGCTCGCCTCGATCTCCTCTTCTAGGAAGTATCATCTCAGCTGTTCTCGCTCGGGGCCAACTACCATCGCCCCGTGGACCTCC
>NW_015506631.1:0-942 GCF_001515645.1 Sinocyclocheilus grahami
TTAAAAGCTCTATATAAATAAAGGTGACTTGACTTGACTTGACTTCAGAATCACACCGTGTACTCCCACCTTTAGTGTTGTTCAAGACTCGGCTTACCGTTTTTGTCTGGTACAATTCACCCAAAAAATTATGTACTCACCCTCCTGTTGAAAGATCCCAAAATGTCATTAAGGCATTGTAAAAATAATCAGATGAGAGCTAAAAGACAAATCCACGACTTCTGAAGAAGAGCAAGGGCTTTGTATGATGAACGGATTTACACCACACTTATAAACGAACGTTCAAATGAGCACGAGGACATCATGACGGTAAAAATGGAGACATATTTGGATGACCTAAACCTTTACAGTTTGAGAATAGTCATTTTGACACGCTTAACGACTAGATCTGTGATTGATTGCATCATCCTAAGTGTGGAGGCTCTGGAGTGGCACGCCTCAACGTGAAAACACAAACATTTAAATCATTATATCGCATCTTATTTAGTATGATTAGTGTTTTAGATGATTTATTATCATGACACAGGTGCATTATTAGCGGGAGAGATGGGACAAAGTAAGCCCCAGCATACAGACAGCGGTGCACTGGTGTTGTGCCGAATTTCGATTCCCTGCCAGAATCCGCATGACGTCAGTTCACTAGACACGGCAGTCTTTTTGTTTACTGTTCAGAGACGGTAGTTTCCTCACAATGAACACCACGACAGTATGAAATTGCAGCACATTTAAATTATCAATTTATTAATTGCATATTGATTCGGTCATACGTGCGTTAGGAAGAGAAACGGTTTGTAAATGTTATATATATTAAAGGTGCAATAGGTGATTGTCTTCAGAAACATTTTTTGTTATGCTGGTTGAAAGTCTCTTCACATCCCGATAGCAATCATTAAGTTAAGTGGTCTAAATGTATTTATCTGTATTTATATATTCTGTGGAAGG
>NW_015506631.1:5504-38399 GCF_001515645.1 Sinocyclocheilus grahami
ACATAACCTGTTTATTAGATCTAATGACTGGAGAAAAAAGGGCTTGAAGACTCCAAACCCCAAGATACATTTTTGAAGATTCTATGAGCAGGTGCATCAGGTCTCTTACACTGCATATGCATATGCAGTGACACAGACTAAATACACATAAAATCGATATTTTTTTTAATCCCAGATGCCCAAACCTACAGTAAGAAGCCTGTAATCTAGGGGAGTATGATTTTGGCAGGTGTTGCTAAAATCATACTCCCCTGTCTAATGTCAGCTTTGCATGGCATTGTCATGTGTTTTCTCTGTGGAGAGAAATAAGTCCCGATGATTACACTGACTGGGTGGGTACCCTTAGTTTAACTTTATTTTTATGTTATAATTTTAAACTTTTATTTATTATTGTAAAAATGCTGTAAAATGTTATCTTTTTTTTTTTAACAATTGATAAAGACAACTGTGAAGCATACTAATATTCACTTTTTCCTTCTGTTAAGATTGGCTGTGATGTGTGACTGCGCAAACACAGTAATGGAAGTCACCAGTTACTTGTGCCCAGCTTGCAAACAAATAACTTCATTTTCAAGTGTTGAGAAGTTTTGTTTATTTATTTGTTTATTGTATATAGAACTTATTGCACATAGTAGGCTATTATTGGACTGCATATAGTAGTAATAAACACTGCAAAATGGGAATAAATTTAATAATATTTAAAAATAAATAAATAAATGTAATATTTTAAAATAAATAATATTTTAAATAATAATATTTTAAACTAACAAATAATGTACTTTAATCATTTGACAGCACTAATTAAAATATTATGTAATCGCATCCAAAATAAAAGTTTTTGTTTACATAATATGTGTGTATTGTGTATATTTATGTATATAAAAACACACACACATACAGCATATATTTAGAAAATATTTACATGTATTTAATAATAAGTATAGCTTTTCTACTACTTGTTTCACTTCTGTTTCAGTTTTTATAACCATGTTGTTTTTAGCATGTGTGTTTGGCAGTGTTATCTTTTAGGATTACTGATAAACTACTGTCGTTTGATTTGTATTATTTGTATTTGTTATTTATTTTAATTTTGGTTAAATTATGTCTGAATTTATTATGTCTGTAGAGGTATTTTATTAAGTTTTAGTTAATGTGTATGTGTATATATATATATATATATATATATATATATATATATATACACAGTGGGGCAAAAAAGTATTTAGTCAGCCACCAATTGTGCAAGTTCTCCCACTTAAAAAGATGAGAGAGGCCTGTAATTTTCATCATAGGTATACCTCAACTATGAGAGACAAAATGAGAAAAAAAAATCCAGAAAATCACATTGTAGGATTTTTAAAGAATTAATTTGCAAATTATGGTGGAAAATAAGTATTTGGTCAATAACAAAATTTCATCTCAATACTTTGTTATATACACTTTGTTGGCAATGACAGAGGTCAAACGTTTTCTGTAAGTCTTCACAAGGTTGTCACACACTGTTGCTGGTATTTTGGCCCATTCCTCCATCCAGATCTCCTCTAGAGCAGTAATGTTTTGGGGCTGTCGCTGGGCAACACAGATTTTCAACTCCCTCCAAAGATTTTCTATGGGGTTGAGATCTGGAGACCGGCTAGGCCACTCCAGGACCTTGAAATGCTTCTTACGAAGCCACTCCTTCGTTGCCCGGGCAGTGTGTTTGGGATCATTGTCATGCTGAAAGACCCAGCCACGTTTCATCTTCAATGCCCTTGCTGATGGAAGGAGGTTTTCACTCAAAATCTCACGATACATGGCCCCATTCATTCTTTCGTTTACACAGATCAGTCGTCCTGGTCCCTTTGCAGAAAAACAGCCCCAAAGCATGATGTTTCCACCCCCATGCTTCACAGTAGGTATGGTGTTCTTTGGATGCAACTCAGCATTCTTTCTCCTCCAAACACAACAAGTTGAGTTTTTAACCAAAAAGTTCTATTTTGGTTTCATCTGACCATATGACATTCTCCCAATCCTCTTCTGGATCATCCAAATGCTCTCTAGCAAACTTCAAACGGGCCTGGACATGTACTGGCTTAAGCAGGGGGACACATCTGGCACTGCAGGATTTGAGTCCCTGGCAGCGCAGTGTGTTACTGATGTAGCCTTTGTTACTTTGGTCCCAGCTCTCTGCAGGTCATTCACTAGGTCCCCCCGTGTGGTTCTGGGATTTTTGCTCACAGTTCTTGTGATCATTTTGACCCCACGGGGGGAGATCTTGCGTGGAGCCCCAGATCAAGGGAGATTATCAGTGGTCTTGTATGTCTTCCATTTTCTAATAATTGCTCCCACAGTTGATTTCTTCACACCAAGCTGCTTACCTATTGCAGATTCAGTCTTCCCAGCCTGGTGCAGGTCTACAATTTTGTTTCTGGTGTCCTTTGACAGCTCTTTGGTCTTGGCCATGGTGGAGTTTGGAGTGTGACTGTTTGAGGTTGTGGACAGATGTCTTTTATACTGATAACGAGTTCAAACAGATGCCATTAATACAGGTAACCAGTGGAGGACAGAGGAGCCTCTTAAAGAAGAAGTTACAGGTCTGTGAGAGCCAGAAATCTTGCTTGTTTGTAGGTGACCAAATACTTATTTTACCGAGGAATTTACCAATAAATTCTTTAAAAATCCTACAATGTGATTTTCTGGAATTTTTTTCCTCATTTTGTCTCTCATAGTTGAGGTATACCAATGATGAAAATTACAGGCCTCTCTCATCCTTTTAAGTGGGAGAACTTGCACAATTGGTGGCTGACTAAATACTTTTTTGCCCCACTGCATGACACAAATCCTGCGATGGAGCATTCTCTCACACTAGGCTACTTTTGCTTGCTACTGGAAAAGTTAAAGGGGTCATATGACGTTGCTAAAAAGAACATTATTTGGTGTATTTGGTGTAATGAAATGTGTTTATGCGGTTTAAGGTTTGGCTTAGTGTTATGTTCGAATCATTATTATACTTTTATACCTTTTGTTCTTTAATATTTTGAATTGTTTTTAGCTTTATTTTTTGTTTTTCATTTAAATGTTACGCTTTAAAAAAATTTTGTATGCATTTGTCATTTTTATTTAATTTCTTTATTTTTCGTATTTATAAAGTTTTAGCTTTTAGTTTTGGATCTGTTTTTAATTGTTTTAATACTACAATTGATTGCTTCTGTTGTCCTCATTTGTAAGTCGCTTTGGATAAAAGCGTTTGCTAAATGACTAAATAAATATTTACATGTATATATTTATGTACATATAATTTATATCATATTTTCAATATATAAACAACCTATTTTTCTTAAATATATACATGCATGTGTGTGTATTTATATATACATAATATACACAGTACACACACATATATTATGTAAACAAAAACTTATTTTGGATACGATTAATCGTTTGACAGCACTAATTTTAATCTAAGCTTATTCCACCAACACGCAGGACATAATATCCTGTATTGCTTAAACTGTCGAAGCCTGCAGTAATCAACAGTTTTTAGAAAACACTGTTTATGAACATCTCTGTAAACAAACGAAAAATAAAACAGCAGCACCGACGTCATCCGCTGATTTGGCACAACACCGGGAGTTTTCACCGGTGGCCAATGTGGCCGGGCCACTCGGTACACAGATTCATATGAAGAAAACCATAATACTGCGTATCTTTTCAATGCGGATGGATTGAGAGAAGTGCGTGCACGGGTGGCAGAGCCTGTGTGCCTGAGGCTTGTCTGTGTCGAATGATATCTGAAAGCGTGAGTGTACTGTGCAAGAAAAGTTTGCTTAGTTTCAGTGACAGTACTACATTACAGTACTATATACAGTGGGTACGGAAAGTATTCAGACCCCCTTAAATTTTTCACTCTTTGTTATTTTGCAGCCATTTGCTAAAATCATTTAACAGCTGTAGTCCTGATAATGCCAAATGTCTGATTTTACCAATAAAAGTGCTCCTACATAATTTATCTCTCAGTGACAGAGTGTAAAACATAAGGGTCCAACAAATTTTAGCTTCAGAATCATTCATATTTTTATTCTGGTGTCACCACTGTCCTGTGACTGGGGACCAGAACCAAGTTCAAATCTATTCAAGTCCACCACCCAAGTCCATAACAAATTTAGCAAATTAACAGCACATTTTTAAACATTTTACCATTTAGCCTATGGATAATATATAATATAATAATATAATAATAATAACTTTATTTTGGCTTTAAATATTATGATATGATCGTATTGTGAGTTCATTATCGAGATATGTATCGTATTGTGACATGATTGTATTGTTACACCTCTAATAATGTGTTAAAACGAGTTACCAGAGTGTGAAGTCTTACCCTTATGATGACTTACCATTTTATCTGCTTCAGAGATGCTGTGTGAGTCTGCGGTGAAGCAGCAGTGATGAGGAACAGGACGCAGGTGGTTTTTATTCTAACACGTGGTGCATCTTAAACACCAGTTACATTTACACACACTTGCATTACTGACTCTTTTAATAACGTCACTGAACGTCTTTGCATGTCTCACCATGTATGGTATGCTGCTGGACTTCCTCAAAATAGTCAATAAGTAACAGAATAATGAATAATTCCTTCAAGAACTCCTAAGGGCAGTGCTGCTTAATCTTTTTTATAACCTGTGCAACTTTTTTCAGGATTCTTTGATGAATTTAAATTATTATATAAAATTAAACATTTTCTTTAAATAGAAATCCCTTGTAACAGTAAATGTGGAGGAAATTTTATTTCTACCTGAAATATTAATATTATTTGCTTCACTGTACTAAAGAGTGCTCTTTAGACTGTCTCTTGAGTGCTTCAGTTTGCTTCAATATGCTTGAGTTTTTGATATCACATCACACACCTGCAGCACTTCTGCGAGCGGAGAAAAATATAATAAAACTAGGCTATATATATATATATATATATATATATATATATATATATATATATATAACGAATAAATAGGCCTAAACGAGAAACATATTTACATATTTATAATAAACTAAGAAAATGAAAGAAAAACTGTGCAACAAGTAGCCTAGTATGCAGAGTTTCGGTTCATTTTTGTGCTGTTTGTCCGGTATTGTTTATCTCAACCTCCTCTGCTACATGTGTTTTCCTGATTCCCTTGATGTTATTAAAGTCTGCTTGTTGATGTACTCCACATCTCCTCGTTCCTCACAGTAGCGAAGGTGACAGAATACAGACTAGAAAGCGCCCCTTCTTCCATGTTTTGGTTTCGTTTTGAACAGTCTTTTGTTTTCGCATTTTGGAATATGGAATATTGTTTTCGCATATGGAAATAGCCACTCATTTCATTGTTCTAGCCCGTAAGGATCTCCCCTTCATTGAGTATGCCAGGGAGTTCTACGGGCTCGCCACGGCGACGGCTTTAGATGACGCCACCATCAACTCCTTGTTCCGGCACGGAGCCAATTACCATCGCCCCGTGGACCTCCCAGACACCACGGGACTACGCTGGAGGGAGGGGATCCTCCAGTGTCTGGAGAGCATCCTGCCCAGAACCAGCCTGCTGGCCACTCAGCAGGCAAGCCCGCCGGCCGCGCCATTCTCCCTTAACCGGAGGAGGATTAGGAGAAAAAGACTGTTCTCCACCCTTATCCTAGCCCCAGAGCTCACTCCAGTGTGGGTTCCAGCCCCTGAATCCAGCCCTACGAGGTCTCCAGTCCCCGAGTTTAGCCCAGCGAGGGCTCCAGTCCCCGAGTCTAGCACAGAAAGGGCTCCAGTTCCCATGTCCAGTTCAAGGAGGGCTCATGTTCCCACGTCCAGCCCAGGGAGGGCTCCAGTTCCCAAGTTAGGCCAACGGAGGGCCTTTGAAACTGACATTCTCCCCAATTATTATAATTTTTTTTTTTTTTTTGAGGGGTAGTAGGGGTCCATCTGTGGAAGCCGGGCTGAGTGCCGAGGCCAGGCTCCCCGAGCTCCCTCTTCCGCCATGGCCTCCTGAACTGTCTACTCCTCCATGGCCCCCTGAACTGTCTACTCCGCCATGGCCTCCCAGTCTGCCTGCTCTGCCATGGTGCCTGAAACAGGTGCCACTCTGGAGGCCTGCCATCCATTGGAAGCCTGTCCTGAGAGGCCTCCAGAGCGTGGTTTCTCGAGAGAAAATTCCAGCAAGACGTGAAAAAATTCCAACAAATGCACAATTACAATGGAAAAGAGCGGCAGTGGAAGATTAGACTGACCTTTCTATGACCTGTGCTACAGCATATGGGGAAACCAGTGGTGCTGCTGGGCAGTGTGGACTCATCTCCATGTAGAAATGACGAAGAGGAGGTATCAGCAACATTCGCAATCAGTGACAGTAAGATGATTCTGAGGTAAGTTGATCTGAATTGTTGAAACATCATAACGAATAAATAGGCCTAAACGAGAAACATATTTTTACTTAAATAATAAACTAAGAAAATGAAAGAAAAACTGTGCAACAAGTAGCCTAGTATGCAGAGTTTCGGTTCATTTTTGTGCTGTTTGTCCGGTATTGTTTATCTCAACCTCCTCTGCTACATGTGTTTTCCTGATTCCCTTGATGTTATTAAAGTCTGCTTGTTGATGTACTCCACATCTCCTCGTTCCTCACAGTAGCGAAGGTGACAGAATACAGACTAGAAAGCGCCCCTTCTTCCATGTTTTGGTTTCGTTTTGAACAGTCTTTTGTTTTCGCATTTTGGAATATGGAATATTGTTTTCGCATATGGAAATAGCCACTCATTTCATTGTTCTAGCCCGTAAGGATCTCCCCTTAGTCGAGTATGCCAGGGAGTTTTGCAGGCTCGCCGCGGCGACGGCTTTAGATGACACCACCATCAACTCTTTGTTCTGGCACGGGGCCATTTACCATCGCCCCGTGGACCTCCCAGACACCACGGGACTACGCTGGAGGGAAGGGATCCTCCAGTGTCTGGAGAGCGTCCTGTCCCGAGCCAGAACCAGCCCGCCAGCCGTTCCTCAGTCAAGCCCGCCGGTTGTTCTAGCCCGTAAGGATCTCCCCTTCGTCGAGTATGCCAGGGAGTTTTGCAGGCTCGCCGCGGCGACGGCTTTAGATGACACCACCATCAACTCCTTGTTCTGGCACGGGGCCATTTACCATCGCCCCGTGGACCTCCCAGACACCACGGGACTACGCTGGAGGGAAGGGATCCTCCAGTGTCTGGAGAGCGTCCTGTCCCGAGCCAGAACCAGCCCGCCAGCCGTTCCTCAGTCAAGCCCACCGGCCGCGCCGTTCTCCCTTATTGTTTTTTTTTTTTTTTGTAGCTGTCGTTATATTAATTTATCATTTTGAACAGGAGTCCAGGATTGATTGGGAAAACATTTTTAAAATGCACCTACTAGGAAGAAGAGCAATAAGACCGCCATTCAAAATCAAAGGGTGCTTTTTCATTTTATAATGCTAAGACGTGCTCACCCACAGACATTCACATGTTCATTTTGAAGTATTAGCAAAACAACAAAGCTAATGCTTTTCACGGAACTTACGTAATTACCCATCATACATTGTGATATAGCCTGGTTCGTTGGTCCGTTGGATCGGATTGCTTTCTCACTACAACCGAACCGCTCCAGAGTTCATTTTCAATCGAGCCGAGACCACCTCATTCAGGCGATCTCGGACTGATTGTTTTGGCGTGGATCCGAGCGCGAATGCCGTGTTCACATATGCCCAAACAAACCGAGCTAAGGGGGGAAACGCGCCAGGTTCCGAAACAATGGGCCAGGTGTGAAAGCACCCTAAATCTGATGGCAATGATATGTTGGCATTGACACAAATAAGTTACTTTTGAGATATGAGCTAAGGCTTTTGAGCAAGTTAGAGGCTTTTACAGGTAATCCATTGCATGTGTGTGTGTGTGTGTGTGTGTGTGCGTGTGTGTGTTATGTTAAGGATGACTTGAAATGTACCAATGTTTCTACAATTGCTTAGAGATTCTTTTTTTATAAATGCAAGACAAAAAAAAATTGCTGAAGTCACATTTGCATCATGTCTTCTTATCTGCACAAGCAGCATCTGTTATTTCCACAACACTAGTGACATGCACAAAAATAAAGGCATTGCCAAATGTTCATAGAACCCAAAATAGGCAGGGTTCCCACGCTTCTTGAAAGTACTTGAATTTCAGACATTTGGATTCAAGGCCTGGAAAGTACTTGAAAACAGACACAAGTCCTTGAAAGTGCTTGAATTAAATTTGAAATAAATGTTGTTTATGGAGCTATTAAAAAAATTATCCTATATGTTCCGTCAAAGACAACGAAACGGCACTAATGATTGGGGGTGGAGATGGGGGAGCGCAAAAAAAAACTGTGTGTTGATGCCCACTCCCGCAATGTGTGTGTCCCGCTCCCGCAAACATTCTAATATTGTATATACAGGGATTCAAGTTTTTCATCGCTACAATGGATTTCCGTCAATTAGAAAAAATTAGGGGAAAAGAAACATGTAGCACATTGTTGTTGTTCTGCCGGCACACCAAAAATCATCCCCACCACGGCTGCAGCTTCTCAGTGACAACATAACGCCGCTTGCATCATTCACAGTCGGGTTATTAGCAGAGAACACGGAGCAGTGCGCATCTCTAAAAGCAAACACAGCGGTGTTTCATTCATGAATGAAAGTGCATTTTTGAACGAATCTAGCGAGTCAGTGATTCAGGATTACCCATTCGTAAAGACTTGTTTCATTCCTGAATGATTCATCTGTTCGAACGAATCAATTGAATGAATGATTCAGTGATTAAATCAGTGACTTGCCGCCACCTGCTGGCGGTTTCAATTTCATTTTAGGTATAATTTCAGTTATTTAAATAATTTAATATTTCTGTATTCAAAATGTAATATTTAAAACATTAATCTCCACATGAATGTATTAATTTAATTGCACTCATGCCACCTCTGAGCCTCATTAAACGTCTGAAAATGTACCTTCAAGCCACTTTTGTGTTCTTCTGTGCACCCTCTGTAGTACAAATACATTTTTTATTAATACTAATTTCATATGATTGGTAACTTATTTGTCTCATTCTAATTCTTATTATATTGTTTTAAATTGAAATTTTAAAAAGCTTATAAACATAATTTTTTTTATTTGACACATGAAAATGATGCCATTGCAAAGGTCAAAATAGAATACCCCTGTAATTCACTTTAAGGAGTCACATGTCACCTCGTATTAGGAAGGATAATTTTTGATCAGAATTTTTGATCATTGATCAGAAGGTGCTCCTAAATTTTTTAAACTAGGAGTACAAGCGCTCCTAAAAAGAAAAGTAAGCATAGAACCATGTGTATCAGTAGCCTATATTAGATCTGTGCATGACGGATGACCTAATAATAAGAATAACATTCTGAAGTGTTGTGAAATACATGAAGACTATTTTTATAGGCTTTATGGACAGATAAGTTGAGAGTGACTCTTGAAGGACCAGCACCACATCCTCTTGTACCATTGTTTGAAGAATTGATCTTCCAGAATCTGGCAGTAAGTTTTAGGAGCTCATTTTTGTCAGTCTCTGCAAGACACACTTTTCAGGATAGGAGATGGACTACAAATGAACTCCCAAAACTTACTGCAACATGGAGCTAAGGAGAAAATGTAGAACTTGAAAAATTGGAAGAACAGCTTAGTGAAAAGCGTTTACAGTTTAAAAGCAAATAGAAAGTCCTATTTTTTATTTATTTTCTTTATATTTTTTTGCAGATTTGCGCATGTACAAAGTTTAAAATGTTCATGAAATATTTTCAAAAAATATTGACATTTTTAGCAGCTGCATTCCTCTAAATCAAAGATGAAAAAATGGGATTTACAATAAAAAGCCATTTACAAAATTATTTTGACTTGAGTTTGTTTATTAGAGTAACGTCTCTTTTGAGTGAATGTGCAAATTTTTAATGTTAAGAGGTTTTACCATGTTATTTCAACATTTAACCACTTTTTTATTAATTTAAAAATTGAGAAATTCTTTCAAATTTAAATCTTGTACAAGAAATACAGCAAAACCAGTTTGATGCATATTTTAGAAATTGTATTTGAATATTACCAGTTCATTAAATTCCTTTGAACACAACTGCTCAAAACTGTCTCAATTTATGAAACCTACACATTCAAAACTTTATTACTCTGAAATGTTTAATGTAAATGTTAAGTGTAAGTGAAATGTCAAGTACTGTAAGGTCTTTCATGACACTACATATGCTGGGGTGTAAATTTGATAGGTGCTTGATATAAAATAAATGGTGCTTGAAAAAGTCCTTGAATCTGGTGTTCATGAAATGTGGGAACCCTGAATATGATTATTCTCCAAGGCCATTTTATTCCCTTCTGCTGCACTGGAGAAATGTTCACTGTGTTGATAAAACCCTCGTGACAATTAACCATGGTTTTAATACAAAAAAAAAGAAAAAAGAATTCCATGGTTAGTGTAGATAAACCATGGTAACCACAAATTAATCATGGCTTTGCTAACCAGAGTTTAACTTTGGTATTGGTAATAAAACTGTGGTTATACAAATGGTAATCAATCTGACAAAAAAACATTGGTTTTATTACAGTAAAAGTGTAGTAACAAAGGTATTTTAGTCAGAGTACAGAGCATCTCTGACACTATTTAAAATGCCTCTTTAGAAAGTTTTTAGAACATGGACTTGAACATGGACAGTAAGAAACAACTGTCTGGTTTGTGTCTCATTAAACACTATTGTATTCCTCCAGAACATACTTGTCACGAATTCGGTCCATGGACTTCCGTTTATTCACCACCAGAGGTCACCCTTTCCTTTACATTGACTCTTGCACAACACAAACTCTTGCATAGCACCCCGGACTACATATCCCATCATTCATTGCACGATTTGCACACCGCACTGATTGCACTCATTGCACACAGCTGTTTCTTATCACCTCACTCACTATAGAACACCCACTCAAACCACCATTCTCTGCTAACAACTGTTTTTTAAAGATGAAACCAACAACAACTGTTTTTTAAAGATGAAGGACAGTCGTACAGAATTAAAACATGTAAAACATGTTGACATGTAGAGAGATAAGTAATTACCCTAACAGCACACATATGTCGACCCGACGTACTAAATTCCATCAGCACGATGTCGCTCGGGGATCGTTTGCTAATTGGGAATATGTCGCCGCGACATCGGCCTCTGATCGCAAATGCTCTCCGGCCGATGTTTGGACAATGCAGCTGTAAATACCGGCTGCTCTGCGTGGGCGCGGTTCACCGGCGTTTTGCTCATCGTTACGGACCACCCAGCAACCGCTGGTTTATAATAAAACAATACACACCACTCGCAATAAAGGTTGCAAATGTATTAATATTTTCAATTAACATTAAATATGCAAAAATATTTACATTTATCAGATGCTTTTATCAAAAGTAACTTACAAATGACTATGGTTTAACTATGACTTGCAGTAAAACCATAGTAAGCACAAAAAAATAACCATTACTACAGCATTTGCAGTAAAACCATAGCTACAACATTTACCATGATTTCAAAAACTACACTATAGTCATGGTTACTACATGTTTACTGTAGTATTACTACAAAATAACTATAGCAGAACCATGGCATCAAAACCATGGTATGAACCAAAAAAAAAAAAAAAACCTTGGTTACTACACTTATGGTTGCTACAGTTTTACTATAGTAAAAGCATGGTTAAGTGTTGTATAAATATAAGCACCTTTCACAATACTTATCATTTCAAAGTAGGTTTACAGGAAATGCGCGTTTTCAGGGTTACCATTTTAAAACCTCCTTGAATCAGCCAGATGTGACTGAGACTCGCTGGGGAAGACCTTCTTCTGGCAACAAAGTAATGTCCACATGACAGCAGCTCAAAGATAATATAAGTCGTGTTCAGTACTAGTAATTATTTCTTTTTATCGCCACGTCAGAATCTAACACTATCTTCATGGCAAAAACTGAGTTACAATAATACAAGAGTTACATAAACACAAAATAAAACCGAGCAAACAATTACAGCAGTTAAAATTTTTTAAATTATATGATACAAATCTAAAATCTTTTCTGATCGAATCTTACTAAAGTCTCTAGTCATGTGTTCAGTTAAACACTATCGTTCAACATTATTAAAGGGTAGGCTCAACAATTTTCAATCAACTTTGTATTGTTACAATGTTGGTAATATATGTAAAAGAACAATGTTTATTCTTTCTCTGAGATACCCGGTTTATCTGTCAGCAAAACTGCTGCATGACGCAAAACACAGCATTTTGTCATTTTGATGATGCAAAAAGTGTTTTTGTCATTTTGTAAAAACTCGTCATTTCATTTTGCGTCATCCTGTGGAGTGTTGCTTACAAATAAAAGGGGATATATATATACACATAACTCAGAGAAAGAGTAAATATAGTTCATTTACTGATATTAGAGACGTTGAAATAATACAAAGTGGGTTGAAAATGGTCAAACTTACCCTTAAAGGCAATATAAGGATAATATTTGTCAGTTTTGTATGTTCATGTACAGTTGCCGTCATCTGAAGCCTTCTTGAGCGTTGGCGTCATCTGAAGTCTTCACAAGTGCGGCTGGATCCAATCTGGAGCTGGCGTAATCTCTAGTAACCTTGGGATGGGCATCCTGAGATAGAAATAGCTGCTGTTCATATTATTTCAGACAAAAGATGACTTATTTCATCACATAAAACTGTAGTGCAAGGTTATGAGATGTGTTATGTGAATACTTGGCTAAAAAATATGTATTTTTTTTAATAGTTTTATTTTCAGATATAATATGTGAAACAAAACATATATTGCGTACATAACATTACAAGCATTATTTTTTTTTACAAAAGCAAAATTATATAGATAAAGAGATAAGGAAATAAAGAAAAAGGAGAAAAAACATGCACCTCAGGAATCATCTATTTAGCTGCAAGAATTATTAATATAAAATCAAAAAATATTTTGATAAATTACTGAAAAAATAAATAATTAAATGACTTTTTAAACCGTTTAACTGATTGTATTAATCGGTCAAAATTCTTATGGTCGGTTAACTGGTTAAAATGAACATCCCTAACAAAAATTTTATTTTAGTTTCTTAGACGTCCTGGCTACTTAGAAATGTATTTGCATTCAATTCTTAGAAATGCATCTGGAGGACATAGTTAGGCACCTTAAATGGACATATATGTTGAATATGCATTATGATTGGATGAGATCAAAGCATCCGCATTTGATGAAGGTATAAATGTTGAGTTTGGGTGAATCCTCGTTGTTGAAATCTACAGCCAACCCTGAATGACTGTATGAATGTAGACCTTTTCATGCAGGAAAATAAATATTTAAAAGACTTTTGTCTCTTTGTCTCATACTTTTGTCTCACTGCTCCGGGTGTGTGTTCACGGTGTGTGTGTGTTCACTGCTGTGTGTGTGCACTTAGGATGGGATAAATGCAGTGCACTAATTCCTAGTATGGGTAACCATACTTGGCCACATGTCACGTCACTTTAATTGAAATGGAAAATAGCCACCATAATATACAATACTGTTTAAAATGTTGGGGTCAGTTATTGTTTTATTTCCGTTTTTATGTTTCTATGAAACATTCGCTCCTTAAAAAGTTATTGAATTAAAATATAAAATATCCATATCTGCAAGACAGACTTTTCAGGATAGGAGATTAAAAATGATCTTCCAAAACTTACTGCCAGATTCTGGAAGATAAATTCTTCAAGCAATGGTTCATGCTGGTTAGGTCATAAGGTGAACTAGGAAAAAGGGTCTAGAAAGTGATTTTCGTTCCCACTCTTGGGCACTACTTTTTCAATGCATTTGTGCATAGACAACACCCTTCTGGACTTTAGGTTAAAAGTTCTCCGCAAAATATCCTCAGGTTTTTGTCACAATCCATAAATGTATATAATTGTGAATTGAAAAGAAAAAAAAAACTAAAGTCTTACGCTGCTGGTTTTGCTTGTAACTTTATTTATATTCATAAACTTACAGAATCATATTTTTCTCAACTGTGGTGGGAACGGGCTTCCATATGTAATAGCTCTGTTTGAAATTACAACAATTTAAATAAATTACAACTGAAGATTTAAAAGATGTTTTATTAATTTCTGTAGTATACTCACTCAAAGCCTTTGATGGCAACATACCTTCATCAATCTACTACATAATAGCACACATACATCACTCACTCAGATGTCTGTTTCATGTTGTCAGACTTGTCTTACTATTATGTTTCATTAGTTCTAGCTGTTTCTTGTCATGTCATGTGTATTTATAGTTACTTTATTTATATTCATAAACTTACAGAATCATATTTTTCTCAACTGTGGTGGGAACGGGCTTCCATATGTAATAGCTCTGTTTGAAATTACAACAATTTAAATAAATTACAACTGCAGATTTAAAAGATGTTTTATTAATTTCTGTAGTATACTCACTCAAAGCCTTTGATGGCAACATACCTTCATCAATCTACTACATAATAGCACACATACATCACTCACTCAGATGTCTGTTTCATGTTGTCAGACTTGTCTTACTATTATGTTTCATTAGTTCTAGCTGTTTCTTGTCATGTCATGTGTATTTATAGTGTTTCCTGTTTTGAGTTCTCGGTCCGGTATGGTTTGTCAACCTCCTCTGCTACATGTGTTTTCCTGATTCCCTTGATGTTATTAAAGTCTCCTTGTTGATTTACTCCACGTTTCCTCGTTCCTCGCTCCGTGCTCCCTCACAGTAGCGAATGTGATATATGTTGTGATGTGCTCATCTGCAATACTTATCAAAGATTTTCCCATCAGATGGTAAATAGACATTTAGTAATCATCTTTAAGAGGTATATGGTTTATGTAAATCCACTTTGGAGACGTATGTGTGCTTACTGGAGCTCCCCTGTTCGCTATACGTAATAAAACGTGTTTTTACAGAAAACAAATCACAAATATACTATATTATTTAGTGACTTTACACCTTCAGCAATTTTACAGTTTACTCTACAGTTGCTCAACAAATGTGATTTTAACACAAGGAAACGTGTTTTTGGTTTCTAATACTCACATTTGAAAACACCCTCGTCACTGTTCTCCACCCTGTTCGATGATGACGTATCCTCTCCCGTGGCCTCCTGGGATAGAAAAGTGTCCATCGGATGCACACTTCTGAATCTGGGCTGAAGCTGTGGGACATCCTGGGATTTCTCATCTACTCTTTTATGAATACTGAGTTTTCGAACATACTTCTTTCTTCACGTACTCTTTTCTCCTACTATATAGTAGGTAAGTAGGTATATTAGCGTAGAGAGGACATACAACTGCACACTCACTTGCAAATAAGCTTTATTTTATCAACGTTTCGGTGAAAAGCCTTTGTCAAGGTATGATTTATTGCACGGTCAGGAGAGGTATAAGTAGACAATTCACAGGTGTAAACAATCAATCTCAATCCAACCAACAATCAATTAACATAAAAAAAAACTAATCAGGTATCACTAAACAACAAATACTGAGCACAAAATACTTTGTACAAAATACAGCAACTTTCAATATTCAACACACTTTGTCAAGATACACAAATACTCAAGTTACACTGATATTTATCTCAACCCAATACACATCAACTTGGGACACATCACTTACAAAAAAGTGAGTGATTCTTATCACTCATTACTCCTAAAGTAAAGCTTACCACACAGTCAAACGTGTCAGTTAAAAATAATTTGTAGTAGACAAGAGGATTTTAATAGGAATCTTAAACATATGAAGGAATATTTTTATTGCAGAGGATATGATGTGAAACAATACAAGCAGCTGAACAAAAAACCGAGGGTCGATCGCGGTTAGAATTGTTAAAGAAGAAAGATAAATGTCAAAAAAGATGCTTTGTTGTTTTTACTACAAAATATGCCAGTGTCGAGTAATTATTCATTTAATTTGTTCTGCACATTTAGTATATTTTACAAACTGATGTTCAAACGTGGATGTAATTTGAGAGATTATTTGGTGAGATCGTACTTGTTTCCTCCACCTGTAACAACTCAAACCACGTTAACACCAATTCCAGAAGGTAATTATCACTGTGGTACATGTAGTCAGTGTAGATTAGGCATGGGCCGATTACCGGTTTCAAGGTATACCGCGATTTGAACATTTCACGGTTTCAAAACCGCTAATATTTTCCTTTATACCGTTCCTGCGGTATGACCTGTTTTTCATGTCTCCTCAAAGACTGAAAGTGTAGGAATCCCTCAGGTTGAGTGCAGTGTAGAGTAACACGAGCCTCCTCCTCCTGTTGGTGCGAGCGAGCGGTCAGTCACGTGTGAGTAGGATGGCCGAATTTAAGGAGCTCCCCCTGGAACTTACGCGATCGGCAACCGGACGTTTTTTGTCTTATTGCAAGCAACTCGTCTCTGTTCTGGACTTGCACAAACTGTGTTGCAATGCAATCGTTTTCCAAAATGTCATTTATGTGAAAATATGAAGTCTGTAAACGCCCGTTAACACGGGCCAGAGACGCTGAAGACGGACGCACAGAGAAAAATACTGTAGCAGGCATATCACTCACTGTTCATGATGCACAAACTATTGGAAGAAAATCCTCAATATTGATTTGGGGGTTTATATGAATCTGTTTCTGAGGGGAACTGACTGTCTTCAGAAAAGTTTAGGTGGTATTTTCTTTTAATCTCATCTCTGTATAGTTCATATTAAAGCAGTGTTTTAGCACAGTGCTGCTTTGTTTACAGGAGTAAATAGAGTGAATCTGCGTCTCATTCAGAGCTTCTGCTGTTTGCTTCGTTCAGGCATGTAGTATAATTTCACAAAGCTAGTCAGAACATTCTGTTTTTGCTTCAAATTGGGTTATTATTAAATCAAATTATGTATATGAAATTATATAACTAAATGATATAACTAAAATTAAATTACTGTAATTACAGATTTAGGTTAAATAAAGATGTGTCTTTATTTTTCTTCTTTTTAGGAAACAAATCAAGGAAAAAATAAAGAAGTTCTACTGTTCCTAATATTCTGTATGTTGCTCAAAAACTAAATATATTGTGTTCAGCTGAAAAAAATTGACAATACCATGATATTTTTTGCTTAAGGTTATCATACCGCCAAAATCCCATACCGGCGATCTGCCGTAAAGCAAAAAGAAGAAGAAGACGCCTCAAGCGCCTGCTGTTGAGAAAGCGTGCTCAGGAGGACGCGCCGCCGCTCAGGACAGTTCGAACAGTTTGGACACTGCAGTGAATCAGAGGTAAAAAACGATATAAATACTGTTCAGTTTCTTGATCGTTTTGTGTCTTTACACATCAATGTATCGTCGCAGGGTTTAATTTGGTTTTGTTTGTGTATGTTTTTTTTACTCTCAAAGCCGTGATTCCCATTCACCTCCATTATATGACTGACAGACTGCAACGGTTTGTGTTAAAAATCTTTGTTTGTGTTCTACTGAAGAAACAAAGTCACCTACATCTTGGATGCCCTGGGGGTAAGCAGATAAACATCAAACTTTTAATTTTTGGGTGAACTATCCCTTTAACCACTGATTTCTAGTCGTGTCCTCTTTTGGAAGGCCTAACAAAGTAGTTTCTATAGCTATAAGTAGCTATAAGTTTGATTGCGTCATATAATAATTGCTGTTAATAGTGTTCATCATCTGTTTGATTACATCTTTTTTTCCGTACATTTCGGCCATAAGTACATTAACTGACATAGTCACCAACGCTACTACTAAATATATTGTAGAAACTTAATTTTCTGTAAAGCTGCCCTGCAACGATTTGTATCGTGAAAAGCGCTATACAAATAACTTCAAGAATGGTTTACTCTGCCTTATTGTTATTTGTGGACAATAAACTGCGACTTCAATTGACTCTTTTGTTCAAATTTATTTGGAAAAACAAGACTGAATTCATTAAAAGGAAATGAGTGATTACGGACTATTTCAAAGCTATTTATTTCACAACTCTTAAAGGCACAATATGTACAATTTTTGGATTAAAATATCCCAAAACCACTAGAACAATCTTATATATTTTGTTGACTTGGTGATGATGTCATATCCACATTACCATTGATTAACGTTTACCACGAGTAACATATGTGTACCCAAAAAACACTTAAAGCCTTAAAGCTTAAAGCCTGAGTGTGTGCATTATATTTTGTACAACTGTGTGAATGGTCTACGCAGTTTTAGCGGTTTGGCTATTGTCCTGTCACCATATTACAGACAAATTAAGTTTGTCTTTATTATCTGTTGAGTGTTTCAGTTAGGATATATACAGTATGCTTATGTTTAACTGACCTTGGGACACAGGATAGATGGATTACTCTTTAACTTACTATTTTTAAAGTAACAACTTTTCCATTAATGCTGATTTACATTCCACCAGGATCATGAACAAGGAAATGTCTACCAGGAAATATTGCCTCTGCTCACGTCTATCATGACTCCAGTAGAGAACATATGCAGCAGAGGGATTTATGCATTTGTGCATATACTGTGTCATAAATTACTTACTCATTCACTTAGGTGACAATTATGCAGACATCAAGTTCATTAATGCCTAAACATAAAATTCTTAATGTTCAGTAATGTGGTTTAATCAATGTAACTGGATACAATTGCAAAGTTGTGTTTGTATCGACATGTTTAAACATCATACACTTTAAAATCTTGCTAATTGCTTTTAAAGCCCTGAATGGTTTAGCTCCTCAGTACTTGAGCGAGGTCTTAGCGCATTATAGTCCTCCACGTCCACTGCGTTCTCAAAACTCCATTTAATAATACCTAGAATATCAAAATGAACTGCGGGTGGCAGATCCTTTTCCTATTTAGTGCCCAAACTCTGGAATAATCTACCTAACACTGTTCGGGAGGCAAACACACTCTGTCAGTTTAAATCTAGATTAAAGACCCATCTCTTTAACCTGGCTTACACATAACACACAAACACATCTCTATAATTAAAATCTGTTAAAGGATTGTTTGGCTGCATTAATTAGGTCAACCAGAACCGGGAACACTTCCCATAGCACCAGATGTACTTGTTACATCGTAAGAAGAATGGCATCTAGCACCTAGAGACGACAGCCCTGAATCTCAGTGGAGACCATGACAACTAGATGAGCCCCAGAAACAGAAGACATTGTCACCTAGATGGCCATTGGCACAAGACCACGGGAACCAGACAAGTCCTATACACAGTTTGACTGTGTTGCAGCCTGGAATTAAACTGCTGGTTTTGTCCAGCCAGTGGAGAATGATGTAGTTTCGCTTCCTTCGACACACTATTTTCCTGTTTAATACTGTAAAGCTGCTTTGACACAATCAGTATTGTAAAAAAGCGCTATATAAATAACAGTGACTTGACTTAATCTCATGTCAATGAATCTCAAAGGTTTAATTCTGATATATTTCCTAGTAAAGTGACTATTGGGGCTCTGAGTGTCATTCTAACTTTGGATCCAGCACTTCTGTTGTCAGGGTTTCTGCAGGATTTTAAAGCTCAAATTTAAGACTTTTTAACCCTTGTGTGACCTTATGGACATTTTTGTCCCTTTCAGTTTTTTTATTTTTTTATAATTTTGCCTGTGTTAATGCCAACTGCGTAAAGTTTGCCACAGGTGTGTATTTTTATTGGAATTTTAATATTTCACCCTCATTTCCTTTAATAAATCTATTTTACACTAGGTACAAAAAATAGTTCCTCTCAGGACCTTAAGGACAAAAATGTCCTTATTGAAACCCATTAAAATGGCAAATTTTAATCCCAAGGCCATTGAACTATAAAATGACGCAATATTTGCTAATAGGCTTTCATTCTGTTGGCAAGGCTTCAAAATTTTGACTTTTTACTACATGGTGCCATTTTTTCAAGTTTGGCATATAAAGCAAATACTCGCTTTATTCCTGTTTTCTGCTTATGCATATTTATAGTCTATAATAGAGTAGGCTAGCCGCGATAGACGTTGCTGACGGTGATACCGGTGTTAAGCCGCAACACCGGTTACGTCACTTGCACACGCGTCACCAACCCCCACCGTCGTTTTGATTTTTTTATAGTAATAAAAATCATTTAGTTCTGTAAAAGAACAGACACTACAATTAAAAACTGAACGCGGCTGCTCAATGCAGCATGCCGAACAACAGTCGCATCACAGATCAGGCAATATTTTGGATTTTGAAAAGCCTGTTGACTTTTGCCTTTTATCTGATTTTGGAAGTTTTTTAAACATTAATTTCTTATTTAATTGGTTCCACATTGTTTGCTGATTTTTACTTTATTTAAACTTTGTGTCATTTATTTATTTTATTTGACATCAAGGTGTATGCCGTGCCTCCAAGCTTTCTTACTCGTTTTGCTAATAAACATTATGTTTCTTATTTATTTGGTTATATATTATACACATTTACTTACATAAAGTTTAAATAGGTATACAAAACTGGAAATAAGTTATTTGTTATTTTATATTAGGCATAGCCTGCCCTATAGCATGGTGTATTTTTATTTGTTTTGTTAATAAAAGTTCTATGTTTTGTATATACGCTAAAGTGAGTTTGACGTTGTATTTTGTTATTCCAAATTGCTGCTAATTCGAAAGTGAAAGTAAAATGCGCATGCCGCTTTTAAGCTATTTAAAAGGGAAGGAAAGCGAGGAAAAGAGGGAAAATTAAAACAAACTAAAAATGAACAATTGCTTTACTCTGAATTGCCGCTATTTGAAAGTGAAAGCAAAATGCGCACGCCGCTTTTACAAGCTATTTAATAGCGAAGGAAAGCAGGAAAAGAGGGAACGCCCCGCCCCCGCGGTGAAACCGGTATTACCGGTGTTGTCACACGTCGATTAACCGGTGGGAAAATTTCCTCACTGTCACAACCCTATTATAGAGTCAATTGGATAAATTATGCAGCTATAATTGTGTGGGTATGTTGGTATGGATGTCAGACTGTGTGTGGAAATAGTTTGAAAGAAAGAAATTATACTGTACTGGAAATCAAAAATCCCACCCCTTGTATATGAGTCACACCCTTGGCAGGGTCATAGGGCCATGTGAAAACTATGAATAAGGTAAAAGAAGGTCACCTGTGACGTCACAACATCCTATGCATGGAAGATGCAAATCTACACGAAGATGGCCCTAGTCGGTACAATTCGCAAGCACAAGCCAGAGCTTCCTCCACAGCTGCTGCAGACATGGCAAAGAGCACTCCTGTCCTCCCTCTTTGCTTTCACTAAGGCGCACACAGCTGTGTCTTATGTACTCAAATGTGGGAAGAATGTGCTGCTCCTTAGCACCAAGCACCGAGAGCCGGCTGTGATTGACACCGAGAAAAAGAAGCCAGTGATCATTACAGACTACAACCGCTGCAAAGGAGGTGTCGACAACCTGGACAAGATATGTGCCATTACGCATCAGTTACACACACATTGATTCTTACTGCATAGTGCTTTTATTATTCAGTATTTCTAGCATTTATATAAACAATGTTATATTTTTGTGAATGATGAGAATAGTTTATTTTTACTGCATAGTACTTTTATAAATCAGTATTTCTTAAATGTATATACACAATGTTATATTTTCGTGAATGATGAGGAGAAGAATATTTTGTTTATTTTATAATTTTATTTTTTTCTTTCGCAGGTTGTTGGCACCTACAGCTGTAGGAGAAGAACATGTCAGTGGCCAGTGGTTCTCTTCTATAACCTTGCGGACGTCTCTACCTACAACTCATTTGTACTGTGGTCGGTGGTGGACCCCTCCTGGAACCAGGGCAAAACATTCAGACGGAGGCTGTTTTTGGAGGAACTGGGGAAAATGCTGGTAATGCCACATATGTCACAGAGACAGCGCATTCCCCGCCAACCATCGGTCTCCACCATGGTGGAGGATCAACAGCAGGGAGACCCAAACACCAAAAAGAGGAAGTTCTGCAAGTTCTGCACTGACAAAAAGAAAAAGGTTGCCTCCACCTCCAAAAAGTGTGGCAAGCATATCTGCAAAGACCACACATTCACATACTGCAGCTCCTGCTGTGAGTGAATTTTTTATCTGACACTGCATAAAAAATATGAATGCATCCAAATTAATATTGTTGTTAATCATTGACATATCCAAGACTGTAATAATCAAAGAAAAAAAATCTGCTTAGCATTTAGTATATTGAAAATAATAATAATAATTTTTATTTTTATTTAAAAAAAACAACAGTGGCGTTGTGTAAAGAAACCAGCGTTTAAAGCGTTAAAATTCTGAAAATGAATGAATGTTTGGTAATTATGATTAGAACTGATGCTGATAAAAAATCTAAGTCAGTGAAAGTGGAAAAACATATTAATATATAATATTTCTATGACAGTTTTTTGACACAGACATATTTGTCCTTTATGGACCTGAGTGTTTTTTTTTTTTTAATCTGACACTGCATAAAAAATATGAATGCATCCAAATTAATATTGTTGTTAATCATTGGCACATCCAGGACTGTAATAATCAAAGGAAAAAAAATCTGCTTAGCATTTAGTATATGGAAAATAATAATAATAATAATTATTTTTTTATAAAAACAACAGTAGCATTGTGTAAAGAAACTGGCATTTAAAAGGTTAAAATTCTGAAAATGAATGAATGTTTGGTAATTATGATTAGAACTGATGCTGATAAAAGTCAGTGAAAGTGGAAAAACATATTAATATATAATATTTCTATGACAGTTTTTTGACATGGACATTTTTGTCCTTTATGGACCTGAGTGGTAGTTTTTTTTTATCTGACACTACATAAAATGCCTCAAAATTAATGGTGTTGTTCATCATTGACACATCCAAGACTGTAATAAACAAAGAAAAAAAATCTGCTTAGCATTTAGTATATGGAAAATAACTACTATTTTTATTTTTTTCTTAAAAAAAAATCACCTGTGGCATTAGGTAAACAATCTAGCATTTAAAGGGTTACAATTATGAAAATTAATGAATGTTTGGTAATTATGATTAGAACTGATGCTGGTAAAAATAAATTGACGTCAGTGAAAGTGGAAAAAAATATTAATATATAATATTTTTATGACAGTTTTTGGACATGGACATTTTTGTCCACTATGGACCTATGTGTAACTTTTTTTAATTGACGCACAAGGGTTAAGACCTGCACAAATAAAATTAATACCATATGAGCGGGGTAGGGTAATGTCTATAGTACCACATTAAACTATAAAATTACTGTAAAAAGCATAATTTACAGTTCAGATACAGTTTTATAAAATGATAAACGTTACATTTCAGCCTTTAAACCATTTTTAAGAAAATTGACGAGTCAAAAGTATTAATCATTATATTAATTTAAACAATTATTATCATCAATAAATTATTATATAAATTAAATAACAAATTAGGGTTGTGTGATATTGACAAAAAAAAAAAGATATCTCGATATTTTCTGGGATTGATAACGATAATTAGATTATATTTTGCTGAGTGTGTTATTGTGCTGATATCTTAAGGACTACCGTGGATAGCTGACTCCTGAATTTTTTTTATATTCTTCATATTCTGTGTGGTCAGTTCACAGCAGGGATAGAATTTAATCTTTTCCATCTTTTTTTCATCTTTCTCTGGAGGTTCTACAGCAGTAACATCAGGAAACAGGGAGAAGTCAGTAACGGTCTCTTCGACCACAACACGACAGGCTGAGAGTGCGTCGCTGAGCGCCATCACTACGCAAGGAGCTGAAGAGAGCGCCTCCACCTCGGAAGGTTCTGTGGTGGTGTATGCAGCCCAAACACACCATAAAGCGATCCCCATCAAGGGAAGCGCTTCAGACAGGGGAATCAGTTCAGGAACAGGAGGGCTAGAGTGAGTGGGTTTGGGCATACCAGCTGCGCGTGCAGACACCAGCGGTGCATCCCTCACACTGGATACCAGACTGGGATCCTGAAGGAGTGACCTTGATAATCTGGGTGCAACAGACAGGACGTGACAAGACTCTGGATGATCAGTCGTGACGTGATGAGACTCTGGAAGATCAGCTGAGATGTGACGAGACTCTGGAAGATCAGCTGAGACGTGACGAGACTGGACGATCAGCGGTGACGCGACTTGATTCATGAAGATTGGCTGTGACTTGACTTGACTCATGAAGATCAACTGTGACTTGACTTAATTCAGGATTGTCAGCTGTGACATAACGGGATGCTGTTGTGTCCGCCATTTTGCGATCAGGCTCCGTGGCCGCCATTACACGAGCGGACGCGGTGTTGCATTCCTCCGTGACACCCACAGTGAATGATGATCCAACAGTCAACAAAGCATAATCCATAAACTGAACAAGTGACGAACACGGACCCTCTCGAATGAGCTTTGACTTTAACGGCTGATTAATGCCCTCATGGAAAAAGTATATCAGGACACAGTTTGGCAGATCAGAGAAATAAGATAGATCTAAATACTCTTGTACATAGTCCTCGAGCGTTCGCGTGCCCTGCTCGAGGGCTAATAATAGTCTTGCCATATCCATACCTGGCCAATGTCCGCGTGAATAGCTGCTGGATCCTTGTGGGGCCGAATATTCTGTTACAGAACTGACGAGATGAGAGGCGTGCGGATCCATCTGCAAAGCTTTTATTAAAAGACGTGGTCACAAACACCGGCAGGGTCGAAACACCAGCGAACAGGTATGGTACGAGCAAAACATAAGAGCAGTCCAGTAAACAGGCATGGGTCGATCGACGGTGAACAATATCCAACAGGGCAAGGCAAAGAGAGATAATCCAGGTGCATAGCAATAATCCAGGCAGGGGCAAACAGAGTCCGAAACAGCAAGACAAAAAGGGTAATCCGAAAACACAGGCAAGAATCTGAGCACAGGAAAACAGGCAAGGCGAGACTATGACTAAACTAGGAAAACTGGAACTGGCTCCGTAAAGTGCTATCACTAGGAGAGTAATAAATGCAGACAATACTCGGCGACTTGAGCAGGATCTGGGTGGATGTTATATAGTGTGTGCAATAGCTTTCAGATGAGCGTGTGATTGGTTACAGCTGTGTGCAATCAGTATAAACATATAATATACACTCTCAATTACAAGACGAATTCATAGAGCCCAAACATGGTGTATGTAAGGTTACATGAATGAGTGGTTCTATCATAAGCATGCATAAAACGATATACAATACAAAAGACAATATACAAGAACAGTAACAACATACACAATGACCTGAAGTATATGTGTGTTCATTCAAAGAAAGGTTTTCCTATGAATTAATTAGAGAAGAGTCTATTTTTATGGGCATTATGTCTGTTTTAGAGAGACTTGAGTAAGAGTTGATTCTCTCTACATACTTTTAGGTCATAAAAGTTTATCTGATCTGGTTGAGGGGTCCTGGTTGCCATGGTAACCAGGGGCCTGGGGTCGTTCCCAGACATGCTGGCACCCAGTATGTTTATTGGGTGAGGGGTCGGTGATTATTTGTTAATCTAATGAACAAATGTGTGTCTGATTGGTCCACTTTAACGGCTGATTAATGCCCTCATGGAAAAAGTATATCAGGACACAGTTTGGCAGATCAGAGAAATAAGATAGATCTAAATACTCTTGTACATAGTCCTCGAGCGTTCACGTGCCCTGCTTGAGGGCTAATAATAGTCTTGCCATATCCATACCTGGCCAATGTCTGCGTGAATAGCTGCTGGATCCTTGTGGGGCCGAGTATTCTGTTACGGAACTGACGAGACGAGAGGCATGCGGATCCATCTGCAAAGCTTTTATTAAAAGACGTGGTCACAAACACCGGCAGGGTCGAAACACCAGCGAACAGGTATGGTACGAGCAAAACATAAGAGCAGTCCAGTAAACAGGCATGGGTCGATCGACGGTGAACAATATCCAACAGGGCAAGGCAAAGAGAGATAATCCAGGTGCATAGCAATAATCCAGGCAGGGGCAAACAGAGTCCGAAACAGCAAGACAAAAAGGGTAATCCGAAAACACAGGCAAGAATCTGAACACAGGAAAACAGGCAAGGCGAGACTATGACTAAACTAGGAAAACTGGAACTGGCTCCGTAAAGTGCTATCACTAGGAGAGTAATAAACGCAGACAATACTCGGCGACTTGAGCAGGATCTGGGTGGATGTTATATAGTGTGTGCAATAGCTTTCAGATGAGCGTGTGATTGGTTACAGCTGTGTGCAATCAGTGCAATCAGTATAAACATATAATATACACTCTCAATTAGAAGACGAATTCATAGAGACCAAACATGGTATATGTAAGGTTACATGAATGAGTGGTTCTATCATAAGCATGCATAAAACGATATACAATACAAAAGACAATATACAAGAACAGTAACAACATACACAATGACCTGAAGTATATGTGTGTTCATTCAAAGAAAGGTTTTCCTATGAATTAATTAGAGAAGAGTCCATTTTTATGGGCATTATGTCTGTTTTAGAGAGACTTGATAAATCTAATGAACAAATGTGTGTCTGATTGGTCAGGTTTCCCTTTTAAACATGACCGCATCATGTTGAACAGACTTGAAACTACTTTTTTGGCTTAACTCGATGTTTTCATGTCGAAAGGACGTTTCAATTAAATAACTCAAAAATTAATTTAATGTAGCCTATAGCTTACGTCTATGGCTGACCACAAAATATTTAAAAGAAAGAACTTACTCCATGGTTTCTATTGTAAAGTTGTCTGGTTTTAAACAATGTGTATTGTATAAACAGTTTCATATATAAATAAAAGTGATTGCATAATAAGAGATAAACATCAATTGTCTTAAATTTGTACAATTGTCACATGTTTTGATAGGATAATAGGAAAGTTTGTATTACGTTTATTGAAAAAGTCAAAGTTCCAGAGGCTGTATGCAAAAATTATTTTATTTAGAATTTTAAATAATGCTCCCTGAAAATAAGTGGGTAACAATGAAGATAAATATTGTAATTATTTGTTTACTAACTTTTAATTGTTAATAAGAATTCTACCAGAAATTGAGTGAAGTTTTCACAAAAAAAATCTATTTGAGTGAGTGATATTTCAGGGACATATACATTTGTATCTTTTTTTTTTTTTTTTTTTTAAATATAACTACATTTGTTTTAAAATGTTTTTTGGTTTAAAATGTTATAAAAAAAGAAGGGCTTTCGTTTGCGACGCACTCCAAGATCCATCAAGAGTAAGAGTGATGATAATGCATGCGTATGTTCAGAAAAATAGCAGCTGTCTGTTGTTGCTGGGACTGATGTTCAAGCTGCACCACTGAATTGTGATGTGAATGCATTGATTGCATGTAGTGTTGTAGCAGCAATCAAACATGTCATTGCTCCTGTATGTACCAGTGTTAATTTTGTCGACGAATAATTTTCGTCAACAGCATTTTTTTCACCGACGACAACGAGACGATAATGAATTAAAACACTTTTTAAATGACAAAAACTATGACATAAATCTATTGACATTTTCGTCAACGAATAAAATCAAGATGAAAATGTTGGGCGGGACATAAGCTAACATACACTTGCTGCACGTCGCATAAAACGTTCAAAAATGTGGATATGTGGACATATGGATAAATCTGATGACGCAAGAGAGAACTCAATTCGGTCCGGTTTTCTGAGTGCAGACACTGAAGCACACACACACAGAAAGCGCATCTCACAGCAAGCGAGTACTCTTTTGTGTCGCATGAATGGAGAATTACACACAAAATTATGTCAAATTGTCCGTTTTGACAAGTATTCACGTAAACACAGTTGATTACGTCTTAAGTGAACGTAAAGAGTAGGGAGAACGTGTATCAGTAAATTGCATCCATTGCAGCTGTGCATTAGGTTTTAAAGGGATAGCAGCCTTATTTAGTTGCTATTGTCCGAGCCATTGATGTTAATCAAGCAACAACAGAAAGACAGAAAATCACGTAGAGCTTTTGACTGAAAAACCTTAGTAGCCCTAAAGATTAATCTAAATTTATTTATAGAAATATGTCTGCTTGAAAGAATGAAGAATATGGTAAACAAGTTGCTATAAAAATTCATAATTTATATTTATAAAAAAAATTATATTTCATTAAAAAGAAGACCATGTTCTTGTTCTTTATGAGATGTTTTATTTAATTTTAACATAAAGGCATGTTGTGTGTCACTGCAGTTAAATCGGTGTCTATCATGATAAAACCTTAATATCAAACCTATGTAATGAGTTTGGAAATTTTTGAGAAATGCTTAATAAATGCACTGTAACTAAACCCATTAGATTTTAGCTGACTAAATTTACTGTAGATTTAGTCAACTAAAATCGTATGATATTTAGTCGACTAAAACTAAAAACAATTCAGATGACTAAAATATAACTAAAACTAAATGGCATTTTTATGGTCAAAAGATTATGACGAAAACGAAATTAAAATTTACTGTCAAAATTAACAATGGTATGTACATGGGTACACACCGATGTTGATGACATATGTGTGGAAGGGAGTAAGCTAGCCACATATGTAGGTGAGGCAAGCCAGAAAAGAGACCGTAAAAGGAGTTGTGTAAGTTGATTGAACAGCACAATGTGTTTGGCAAGAAATGGAATGTAGAAATTGGTCTGCCAGTGTACAGAGATTTTGGATCCTTAGAAGAGGAGAGTGTAATGTATGAAAAGCTGCAAGAATATTTGTTGAGAGATGGAATGTGTCTGCTAATCCTTCACAGCGCAGTTAGTGCCATCATTCATCGCAAAGATTATTTTGTGGTGGTTGATTGTGCCACTCGTGATGTGTTTGGGATGGCATCTGCTATTGGCACATCTGTGGCTGTTTTTAACACATACCTTAATGATCTGATGGTTCATATCAGGAATCTAAGGACGTCTTTAGATGCACAGTGGTATGCCATTAGTAGCATTTCTGTGAAGATGGGTCAAGAAGATTCTGAGCTGCAAAGTGGTACAGTGTTTACAGACAATTATGTTGACATAGAAGGTGCTGCTGAGATTGATAGCAGTTTTGTCAGGTTTGAAAGTAACAATGTTGCCACTGAAGTAGCAGCTGAGGTTGAGGAAAGTTCTGTCAGGTTTGAAAGTAGCAATATTGGCACTGACGTTTCAGCTAACATTGAGAATAGCACTTCTGTCAGACTTAAAACAGTATAAGAGGATAATTTCATCAGGGGAATGACCAGTTTAAATATGGAGGACTTCAGTGTATGGCAATAGCTTTGGTAAGTCTAGCAAAAAATAAAGTTCATAGTGTCTTTTCATGGCAGACGAAAGATGTTGACAGAGTTGTAGTTTTAGATGAGTTGTACACAGCTTTGCGAGACACCAATAGGATTAGCAGCGGTCCAATTTGTTGTGTGTTCATGATTTACCAAAAGAGACAGTTATTGATGGAGAGAATTTTTTTGTTTCAATATGGTGACTTTGTCAGTGGTGATGTAAATGTTGTTGAAGGTGAATTTATTGAGAGTGGTGCCTGCAGCAGTCTATCAGTTGGACTGGAAAAGGTTTTTGCACAGTATGACAAGTCTTTTGACAGTGTGTAGCAATACGTGAGCAATCATCTCACAAAATGGACAGTATGCATTGGTTGACTCGTGCACGTAGTGCTCTTGGCATAATTGATGAAAGTGGAAGCAGTGTTGTTGTATATTTTTCTTCTCTTAAAGATTTGTTCAATCACATTTGCCTTTTATCTACAGGGCTCAGTGAGCAACCTTTTGAAATAGCTTTTATCTGTGTCACTGTGAAATCCAGTCAATTGCTAATCATTTCAGCAATGACATATAAACCAAGTGATGAAGTTTGTTTGGGCCATTCACAAAGGCTTTTACAAATTCAGCATGTAAGTAGGTCTTGTGAAAGAGCAACTGTGAGTTGTTAAAGCTCTAACATGCCTTTTGCCACCAATGACTTGGCTTTGGAGAATGGTTATTTTTCACAGCCAGATGTATCAAAAATGAAAAAAGCCAAAATGTTTAACTCTTACAGAGGGTAGTGAAGACTCTGACAAGACTTTTGAAATTGGGCTTGATTTGGCTTCAGCAAAAGATCTGCCTGTAAATAGTAATGTAAGAAACAAGCGTAAGATTTCAGTAAGGAATTGTACTTCAAAAAAATTAAAAAGATATGATGTTATTGAAGATAATTCAGATGTAGAATTTGTTAGTGATGAAGTAAATCAAAATATGATGTTTAGTCCTATTTGTAAAAATGTCTGTCAAACTTTGTGCCCACCTTTAAATGTGGGGGAAAAAATGTGATTTAAAAAATATTTTCATAGAAAAATGAGTTGCTGTAGTGCAATAGTTGGGAAAAAATGGTGTAAAATACCAAAACATTTTAAGAAAAGAGTATTCGTCAAAAACACAGTAAGGCAGTCCAACCAGGCAAACAGGCAAAAGGGGTAATCCAAAAGAGAAGTCAAAACAAACAGATAAACAGGACATACATGTGGGAAGAAGGCAGAGATACAAACGCTTGGTAAGGCAGGATAAACTGGCAATACTTCGCAAAGCAGTCATGTGGTGGCCAGGTTAATATGGCCACTAAACAGGAAGTGGTTGCTGAGAAAGCAGAGGGAGTGCTAACAGTCAATACTCGGGCGAGGGCTCCCTCTGCTGGCTTGGTGTTAAATCTACTTAGAAAACTGTAATGGAAACAATTATGAAACTGTAGTTTGTGTTTATGAGGCTGAATTACAGAGTTGTTATGGCTATTGCAAAACCAGTGAATCTTATATTATAGGTTACAATATTAGATCACACATCAATATTAATGACATTAATGTTTTAGCTTTGGAAAACCAGAAACAGCATTTTGAAGTGCAAATGCAGTTTAGGACTGAACAACATATTAAAAACAGTGCAAAATGAGACCTGTGCAGCAGGAATGATAGTAGATTGTGATGTTTAAGTTGTGGGTGATTCTTTGAAATTGTGGAAAATGCAGGTCAAATGACATTCAAATATAGTCCTGTATCTACTGAAGTTGCACAAACAATATGCAATGAATAAAATTTGAATTTTGAAAGAGAATATATACAGGTATCCATTTTTTATGGGACTTTAGGCATTGTTTGTAAGACACGAAGTTGTTCAGGACGGTAATAGTTTTTTTTCGAGCAGTAGCTCAAGTGATTAGTGGTTCTGAAAAGAGTCATCGGAAAATAAAACTTGCTGTTGTCAAGTATATGGAAAATCACAGTGAAGAACACATGAAGTTAATAGGAAAAGAATATGCTTCAATGTCAGAATATATAACCAAGTCACAAAATATGTAGGATATTGTGCTTCAGACAGAATTTCAAGGTACAGCAAATGCTTTAGAAGTGGATCTATTTATACGCATTGGGGAAAAATGGATCAAATACATTTGCATGGGTACGGTGCTGAGAAATGAAGGAATTTACCTAAAACAATGTGACAATTATTTTGCGCCTGTAATATGTGTCCAACATGGCAATAAGAAGGTTTGCTTTGATTTGTGTAAAGTGGGTAATTTGCCTGAGTCAAAGTACTTGTGTAGAAAGGATTCAAAGAGGCAGGCAGACATGACTGCAAATATTTGTATTTCAAATAGCAATTATTGTTTTCTAAGTATTATAAAAGGAAAAAAACCCAAAAACATTAAATATCAGAATATGTGTTGCATAAGGAAATGAAAAAGGCACACCAACTAGACCCTGTGCCAGCAAAAGGAAGTATGAGGAAGATGTGTTGTATAAGGAAATGTAAAAGAATGTTAGTAAAAGGAAGTATGAGGAAGATGTGTTGTATAAGGAAATGAAAAATAACATGAGCAAAAGAAAGTATTAGGAAAATGTGTTCATCATCGTTGAAGGAATGGAGTAAAAGGAAATATAGGTTAAACCAGTTACACAGGCAGAATGTAAAGGCTATTAATATGAGAATGTATCATGGAAACCCTGAGCATAAAAAAAGTGTTAAAGCAGGTATGAAATTGAAAAGGCAACAATTTTTTGATTTAGTAAAAAATGGGCCAGATTTTGTGTGTTGTGTTTACCAACAATTGTTGTTTAAAGTGCCCCTATTATGCCATTTTCAATATTGCCCAGGGGCGTATCATTTCAGAAATGAGGGGGACAGAAATTTAATATATATATACACTGAACAAAATTATAAACGCAACACTTGTTTTTGCCCCCATTTTTCATGAGCTGAATTCAAAGATCTAAGACTTTTTCTATGTACACAAAAGGCCTATTTCTCTCAAATATTGTTCACAAATCTGTCTAAATCTGTGTTAGTGAGCACTTCTCCTTTGCCGAGATAATCCATCCACCTCACAGGTGTGGCATATCAAGATGCTGATTAGACAGCATGATTATTGCACAGGTGTGCCTTAGGCTGGCCACAATAAAAGGCCACTCTAAAATGTGCAGTTTTACTGTATTGGGGGGTCCGAAAACCAGTCAGTATCTGGTGTGACCACCATTTGCCTCACGCAGTGCAACACATCTCCTTCACATAGGGTCGTGGATGAATGACACAACAATGGGCCTCAGGATTTCGTCACGGTATCTCTATGCATTCAAAACGCCATCAATAAAATGCACCAGTGTTCGTTGCCCATAACATACGCCTGCCCATACCATAACCCCACCGCTACCATGGGCCACTCGATCCACAACGTTGACATCAGCAAACCGCTCACCCACACGACGCCATACACGCTGTCTGCCATCTGCCCTGTACAGTGAAAACCGGGATTCATCCGTGAAGAGAACACCTCTCCAAAGTGCCAGACGCCATCGAATGTGAGCATTTGCCCACTCAAGTCAGTTACGACGACGAACTGCAGTCAGGTCGAGACCCCGATGAGGA
>NW_015506631.1:38409-38744 GCF_001515645.1 Sinocyclocheilus grahami
GTGTGGTTACACGTGGTCTGCGGTTGTGAGGCCGGTTGGATGTACTGCCAAATTCTCTGAAACGCCTTTGGAGACGGCTTATGGTAGAGAAATTAACTGTAGCGTCTGGACCACTCAAACACACAATACATATTTTGCTAGCTAGATTTAACAAATACTCTGTAACACCCCAGGAAGCCGAACAGGCCCCTGGTTCCATAGCAACGCTGACACCCGATACATTTACGACCTCCTGGAATTTAGGTGAAGAAAATCCCCTTTCTTGCCCATAAGGAAAATCCACAAGGGAAGGACTTTTCTTTGCTAATTAATTAATAGGAAAACCTTTCTTTGAA
>NW_015506631.1:38911-93018 GCF_001515645.1 Sinocyclocheilus grahami
AATCTTTAGTAATTTCGATCCAAGTTCCATTTGCAAATTACCATGCTTAGAGACAAAGGGTTGTAAACCCTCCAGCAATTGCCACCTCCCGCTCGGAATTTCCATCTTTCTCATTGGACAAGCCCATCTTGAAAGGCGGGGATCTTCTCCGACCTAAAAGGCCCTGCTCCAGGAACCCTCCCAGTCGGTGGTTTGTTGGGATTCTGAGAGGTGGTGAGAAAAACGCTCCCAGAACATCATAAGCTAGTGCCAGGCTTCGGCCTTGTCCTTTCCATTTCAATCAAGATTCTCTGACTCAAAACTGGTTCTTTCTCATCAACCAACTTCAGCAAGATCTTGGGCCTTAAGATTGCATCAGGAATCTCTTTCAGACAGTCGAGACTCGCAAGTATCAAACTATCAAAGTATCAGTTACACCTTTTTACAAAGGTGTGTTTGAACTAAGAATCTGACGCTTCCCTCAGGTGTAGATCTGCTGAATATGCAAATGGTTCCATAAATTTCATTCCTTATGCCTCTTTCTGTACTGAGTTAAACTTTAACCCTTTCCTATACCAACTGTATGTGTGTGTGTGTGTATGTTAGACCAGTGTATGTGTTTATGTAGTATGTTAGACTAGTTTAAGTGTTTATGTGGTTAATAAAACCTTACTTGTATCACACTTGACGTGGTTCATTGTTTGCTCATAACTGGAGTCACTTAATCATGCAGATTTATGCTACAAGCTTTTGTAGAATTGTACAGTAAGGAAGTTATTTCCCTTAACCAGGAAATTAACGTTCTTAGAATTGACAAGACTGTTGACCCTGAGAGGTCAGCTAAATATCTACAGCGGATCTAAAATATTCATAATTAATTATAACTAGTTATGATTAATTATTCATATTTCCCATGAGCTGATTCGTTACACACGGTAGACTGAGACAGATAAAACAGACAGGTGACTTTTCTCCCTTTGGAAATGTAAATGTAATTGTTGTTGGAGATTTTTTTCAGTTACCTCCAGTGAAAGAGAAACCACTGTATGTTGACGACATTGGTATTAACCTGTGGTCTACTCTGTTTTCAGTTGTTGAGTTGAAAACAATAGTTAGACAAAAAGATAATACTTTTGCTGAGTTATTAAACAGAATAAGAATTAGTACAAAAGTGACATCGGTAACGGAGGGAATACAGGAAGCGTGCGGGTCCATCTGCAAGGCTTTATTCACAAGAGACGAGAGAAAAAACAGGCATAGGTCAGACAATGGCAAACCGGTATATTGATGGCAAGGCAAGAGGGATAATCCAGGTACAAGGCAAAGGTCCAGGCAGGGGCGAACAGTATCCAATTGGGCGAGACTCGAGGGATAATACAGGTCCACAGGCAGTGATCAGAACACGGGGAAACAGACAAGGCAAGACGATGAAAACAAGGAAAACAAGACACTAGGCTCGGTAATGCAGCTATCGCTAGATGAGTGATAAACGCAGAACAATACACAAGACTAAAACAGAAAACACGGAATGGCTCGGTAAGGCAGCTAACACTAGGGGAGTGGAAAATGCAGAACAATACACGGCAATCTGAACAGGAACTGAGAGAGTGTTAAATAGAGTGTGTAATGGCTCTCAGGTGAGCGTGTGATAGTGACGGCTGTGTGATCAGTGAATTCAGCTGTGTAAGTGCAATGGATGATGGGAACTGTAGTCTGGAGTGACATGTAACAGTCTGTGTAGTGTGAGAGTCAATGTAATGGTAGAGTGACCTCTAGTGGCAATCGGCCGGAAGGCCAAGGACCGGATTCGTGACAGAGCCCCAAGGAGCGGCTTCCAGACGCTCCCAACACAGTACCATCCAGGAGGGTGGTGGAGCGGAGGCGGAACAGGGGGAGGGACGGTGGGCCAGGTCCATGTGGAAATGGAGAGACTGGGAACTGAGGCAAAGCCGGCAGAGCAGGGCACCAAGGTGGAGCAGACGGAACAGGAGCCCACCAGGGCAGAGCAGACGGAGCAGAAGACCTCCATGGCAGAGCAGACAGAGCAGGAGCCCACCCTGGGCCTAACTCAGGGACATGAACCCTTCCTGGGCGGAACTGAGGATCTGGAGCCCTTCCAGGGTGGTACTGGGGATCAGGATAGCGCTTACGTGGTGCTGGCACTGGAGGGTGCTCTGGGGGAGCAGGCACAGCAAAGACCTTTCGAGGAGCTGGCACTGGAGTGAGTCTTGGGGCTGGAGCCGACACTGGAGCGAGCTCCGGGGCTGGAGCCGACACTGGAGACGGGGAAACCGGAGCCCTCCCTGGGCTTAACAGGGAAACAGGAGCCCTCCGTGGACTATACTTGGGAACAGGAGCCCTTACTGGGCTTAACTCGGGAACATGAGCCCTCCGTGGGCTTAACTCGGGAACAGGAGCCATCCCTGGGCTTAACTCGGGAACAGGAGCCCTCCCTGGGCTTAACTCGGGAACATTAGCCCTCCCTGGGCTTAACTGGGGAACAGGAGCCCTCCGTGGGCTATACTCGGGAACAAGAGTCCTCCCTGGTAGGGATTGGGACCTGGGGAAAACTGAGACACAAGAGACAGACAGAGCATATACAGTCTCATGGATGGGATTTACACATATTTCCCCACAAACAGACAGGTACATGAGCATAATATTAAACAGCTAATTAAAACTTGTCCTGAACATTTTGAGATAGATGCTCAGGATTTTATAATTAATAACAAGACGAAGAGAAGAGTGGTCATCATTCAAAAACATATAATACATATTTGGATGAAACACTGCTTATAGGGAAAGGTGCTCGTGTAATGTTGTGTAAAAATTTAGATGTCATGGATGGTCTGGTTAATGGGCATGTGGCACAATAACACACATAGTTTATTCTAACAATGATAATAAGTTCCCTCAAACAGTGTATGTCAAATTTGATGACCATCAGGTTGGTGCACAAAGGAGAAAATGTTGTACATCTGCTTCAGAAGTTGTAATGGGTTCTACAGGAATTAAACCAGAAGAGGAAAACGTTAATAATAAAGGTGGACCGAGACGTCAATTTCCGTTAAAACTTGCTTGGGCTTGTACAGTACACAAAGTACAAGGAATTAGTGTTGATGAAGCTGTCGTGTCCCTTAAAAAAATGTTTGCACCTGGACAGGCATATGTGGCATTAAGTCATGTTAGAAGTTTGTCAGGTTTTATTATCCAAGATTTTGAAGAAAAGGTTATATATTGTAAAGACAGCATTAAGGATGCAGTTCAAAGCATGCCCGAATTTTTTATAAAAAATATACCAAAGCACAAGGTCAGTGCACAAGCATTCAGGGTGTTTTTGATGAATGTGCAAAGTTTACGCCAACATTTAGCTGATTTGATTTTATGTATACAGCATTTGAAGCCTAACTGCATTGCTATAACTGACACATGGTTACCTGACAATATCTCATTTGAAACTGTAAAGATTGATGGTTATAGTTTTCATACTCGACCACAAAGTTTATCTTACAGTAACAGTAACCCAACTTAAATGAAAAGAAAAGGTCAACAACATGGTGGTGTTGGTATGTATACCTCAGACAATTTGGCACATAATGTTGTCCAGGTACCAAATGTCAATTTAGAATGTTTAGTTTGCAACTACAGTACACACAATATATTAATAGCAGTTATTTATCGGCCACCCCGCCATCATATCCCATGTGTTTTTTTTTTAAAGAAAATCTAGGCAAATTGCTTGATTTTCTAGAATCTGTAAGTAATACAACTGTTGTCAATGATAACATTTTATAAGTTTATAACAGACAGAGGGTTTATTCAACATGTAACACAAGCTACAACAGAAAAGGGCACATTAATTGATCATGTTTATGTGAAAACAACACATTATGATGTAAAACAATAGTGCTTCCAACATATTTCAGTGACCATGAGGGTATTTTTTGTTCTTTTACATCTAATACTTTTAACAGTGATGAGGGGGAATTTGACCATTTGTAGGTTTTTACTGTTCAGCTTTGTTTGATGAAGGAGGTGGAGAGAGAATTCACATCCCTGTGGATACTTTATCTCTGCTGAGCCAAATATAGCTGTATTGCAGTGCGTTTTCACTGCAAGGTAGAAATATAAGTGTAACATATTAAATAGACTTGTTTGACAAAGGAATCAGACAGAGTATAGGCTATATCCTTATACTACAACTATACCTTTCACAATAAACAACATCATTTAGCTACATTTTGAATATTTATTTATATTTGTCTGCGCTAACACATTCAAAAGCGCACTAACTGTATAGTTATACACATTAGCTAAACAAAATATTGTAATTTTACTATATGAAATACTGTTCTTTCTGTAATTTTGCTCTAACAAACATTTAAATGTTCATTTTGTACACAATTGGGGGAAAAGAGCACATCGGAACTTACATGTTGTATCTGTTAAAATGACATAGCTTATAAGTTATTTAAAAAAACTGACAGATGATAGCTTATAAAATTATGCTCAATCATGACATACTAAAAATGACACTCAATACGTTGATCAAAGATGGTCAACAACTACTGTTTTACATAGAAAAATTAGAAAACATCTACATTTCGAATGAAGTGTATAATGAGATGAAAATATTAGGTTCAACCACAAATTTGAGTTAATCTTGTGATTTTGAATTCTTTAATAATTTCTAAAGATTTTATGCATACTTTGAAAACGTACAGTTTATAATTTTTAACTTTAATATTGATCTGTTTAAGTTATAGACAACATATAAATTACTTTAAAATATTGACAAATAATAACTTAAAACATTTATGCTTTGGCATGACAAAAATATACAAATAAAATTCAAATTAACATTGTTATATTTAATGTGTGTATCATAAGAAAATAATAGGTTCAAACAAATTTGAATTAATCTGTTTATCTTTTATAATTTATAATGCTTTTATGCATACATTGAAAACATGCAGTTTATAATTTAACTATTAAAATCACATTTTATTATTGTTCCTGAATTGTGCTCTTAAATTTTCTAACTATGGTCTATAATTTCACTCATAAACAAATGTTCAAGTCACAGTGCTGTCACTGTTATGTTGTCTGTGCAGGTTTTGCTTTTCCATCTATGTAGTTACAAAAAGCAAAAGCCACTGGTAATGGTACTCCTGGTTTACTGGGATGGGGTTCGATTCCCTACAGTGCCCTTGTCTTTTTGTAGCAACTACATACAATCTAATAGTTTTACTAGATTTATGAAATCTATAAATAGTATAAAAGTCTTCCAACAAATAAAATATTAATCATGGAAATGAATAAATGTAGAATGTGGAGTCAATTCATTTAACTTTCCACATATGAAAATAAAAAAACATCCATTTGTATGTGCATCATATTTTTTCATAAATCTTTAAAGGTACTTCATTTTCCTAATATAATATCTTACTATATTATTTACAAAGATGTGCTATGACTAGTTTCTAGGAAATTTTGTAACCAACTAGTCTAAAAATCCTACTCCCATATTTTTCAGAAAAAAATCACCCCTGAATACAAGTCGTACCGGGTTAAAATTGAATTGAGTAGGAAAAGGTAATAGTAAGTAAGTAAAGAAAAAACAATACAGATTGTATTATATAACTCTTATTTTATGACATCGGAACATCTCGTTTATCTTATGAATAGACATGGGTCTGAGCCCACAATCAATATCATAAAAAAATGCAAGCAAGTTTTGCCGTGAAATAATTTTTTTGTTTTGCTGATTTTTTTTATTTTCCACTCAAGATATCCACTTTTTTTAATGTAAGCTAAATGTAAGTTTTACGTGACAATAGTTCAAATGTATGTGTAAATGTTCAGAAAAAGCAATGCACAAAAAATAAAAACAATGGTTATAAATGAATATTACCATGTAGCTACATTGTATTCAAGCAAGTTTGGCACAGATTTGATATGGCTTCTTAGAGTTAGTGTAAGTAAAACACTTAAATGTAGATGTGTAAGCATAAAAAAACTAAAAACAATAACTGTCACTGAAGAGTGAACTATGGAGCAGATTTGACATTGCTTCTTTGAGAGAAACATAACATTTAATGTTGCCAGCATGTGGCACTATGTCTATAACTGAATATTGCCCTGTAGACATCTTCAATTATCAAACATGCTAAGTTTGGGGCATATTGGTTATTGTATGCTTGATTTAGAGCAACTTCTTGTTTAATTTCATAAATAGCATATTTTAGCACAGGGGTCACCAGACTCAGTCCTGGAGGGCCGGTGTCCTGCAGAGTTTAGCTCCAACCTTAATTAAACACATCTGAAGCAGCCAGTTAAGGTCTTACTGGGTATACTTGAAACTTCCAGGCAGGTGTGTTGAGGCAAGTTAGAGCTACACTCTGCAGGACACCAGCCCTCCATGACCAAGTTTGGTGACCCCTGCTTCAGCACTTATCTAAGTGTTGCTAATATGTTTTAGCATGTTTGTAGAATATTTCTAGTATACTTAACACTTGCTGACACTTTTAAATATGTTGGTAGGAGTCCATAACAGTGTTAAAGATGTCCCTTCCTCTTGCCAGCAGGTGGTGCTATGATAACTGAATATGGGCATGGATGTGTTCAGGACACAACTCTTATCAAACATAAAGTCTGAGGCAGATTGGACATTTTTTGCCTGAGTTACAGCAATTTCCTGTTGAATTGCATTAATAACATGCTTTAGCACTTAGCTATGTATTGTTAACATGTTTTAGTATGTTTCTAGGAAATTGTTAGCATGTTTAACACTCGCTTCCATATTTAAATGTTGTTAGAAATACGTCACTGTAAAACATGTCACTTCCTGTTGCCAGCAGGTGGTGCTATAACTATAACTGAATATTGACATGTAGATGTCTTCAAGCCAGGACTATTATGAAACATGTGAAGTTTGGGGCATATTGGACATTGTATGCTTGATTTACAGCAACCTTTGCATTGAATTAATAGCATGCTTTAGCACTCAGCTAAGTGTTACTAATATGTATTATCATGTTTTTAGAATGTTGCTATTATGTTTAACACTTGCTGACACGTTGAAATATCTTTCTGTGAATATATAACAGTGCTAAACGTCACTTCCTGTTGCCAGCAGGTGGCGTTATGACTATCTGAATATGGACAAAGACGTGTTCAGGACACAACTTTTATTAAACGTGAAGTTTGGGGCAGATCGGACATTGCATATTTAAGTTAGAGTAAAACAAGTAATTTCCTGTTGCCAGCAGGTGGCACTATGATTATAACTGAATATTGGCCTGAAGATGTGCTCAGTCCTGGGGTCTCATTTATAAAAGTTGCGAACGCACAAAATGGGCATAGAAATTGCATACGCAATTTTCCGCGCACATATCGGAATTTATTAAAAAAAATCTTTGCGTAAATATGTACGCTCCGTACGAACACTATAGACCAGTGAATCTCAACCTTTTGGGGTACCGGACCCCAGTCCAATTCAGAACCATCCTCAAGGACCCCCAGAACAAAATTGACTCGTATCATTTGTGTCTTTGTGAGGACCAAATGCAGTCAAGTATAATTCAAGTTAGTTGACTTGTCCAGTATTTGGCCATATCATCAGCTATATTGGATTTTTCTTTCATGGGAACATGTCATATCAAAATATACAAAATGTATACAAAAATTCATACTTTATACGGACCCCCTGGCCTTATGTCAAGGACCACTAGGGGTCCACGGACCCCTGGTTGAGAAACGCTGCACTAGACCATGCGTACGCATTCTTTTTTCCTGGAGTGAAAAAAGTAATGAAGTAAACAACCATTTTAAACTCTGTTTTCATTTCGATATACACATTTACATTAAATATTCCACTCTCATTAATAGAGATAAGCACTGAAGTTAAACAAAAATTATATGAATTTAGACTTATTTAGTGGATGTGCTTGATCACTTTTCCTTAGTCATGCTATGTTTTAATGACAGCGAGGAGTGCTATATGTGCACAATAATTCATATTTAAACTAAACTGCAGATCTCAAGTTGTGAGAAAATATTTTAAGTGAGATCAATGATCAATGATGCTCACTTACTTCGATGGCAGACACTGCTGGATTCAGTGGTCGAACAGTCCATTGTCCGGTTTGAATAGCTCCAATGATAGCTTACTGTACAACCACAGCTGTATGTGTTGATGCCGTGCGAAGGCATCTCCACAACTTTTTTGATGAATACCACTGTATTTGAAGGATACAACTTGAAGAAAATGGTAATTTGCATGTTTCATTTATATTTACACGGCAATAAATATAGGCTAAAAATAGCAAAAAAATTTATAGAATAGAATAATTAAATAGCTGCATAAATTAAATTTGATTTTTTTTTTTAAACAATTGAAATACTATTTGGCCAGTGGAAAAGAATGAGATCAACTCTATTCTAAAAAAATTGAGAACTATTTTAAACAGTTTTGTTTTTATGGATTTTGATATATTTATGTTAAAACATAACAAGGATACTGGATGATTTTTAGCAATACAAATTGTGTATGGCACAAATCCCATTTATAGTCCGTATTTCATATTTCCTTAAATGTCTTGTACCTTTGACAGTATTAAACATGGTGTCACGTGGATGGGAATATGCATGGAAATTATATGCAGATGAGGTTATGCATAGTAAAACTAGGCGTTGTAAGCTTCATATATGGTGATTTCGGGGAGGAGTCGGAGTGGAGATGCACATACGCACAATCTTCCCCTGACTGGGATTTATAAAGGGATTTTTGCGCAGGTTCTGGCGCACGCATGGTTTTATAAATCTGAAAACTTTTGAGTGTACGCAAAATCTAGCTTTTGTGCATATGTACACTTTTAGGATGAAATCTACGTTGAGTTTTATAAATGAGACCCCAGGACTCTTATCAAATGTGTGAAGTTTGGGGCAGATCGGACATTGTATGCATGAGTTACAACAACTTCCTGTTTCATGGTATTACTAGCATGCTTTAGCACTTAGTAAGTGTTGCTAGTATGTTTGAGCAAGTTTTAGCATGTTTAGAACTCAATGGCTTATTTTAATGTGTTGCTTATAGTCCATCACAGTGTTGTACATGTCACTTCCTGTTGCCAGCAGGTGGTGCTATGACTATAACTGAATACAGGGCATTTAGATGTGTTCAGGACAGGACACTTATCAAACTTGTTAAATTTGTGGCAGATTGGACACTGCATGCCTGAGCTACAATAACTTCCTGTTCACTGCATTAATACCATGCTTTAGCACTTAGCTAAATGTTGCTAGCATGTTTTAGTATGTTTCTAGCATGTTGCCAGCCTATTTAACACTTGCTGACACTTTTAAATATGTTCCTAGGAGTCCATAACCGTGTTAAACATGTCACTTCCTGTTGCCAGCAGGTGGTGCTATGACTATAACTGAATACAGGGCATTTAGATGTGTTCAGGACAGGACACTTATCAAACTTGTTAAATTTGTGGCAGATTGGACATTGCATGCCTGAGCTACAATAACTACCTGTTCACTGCATTAATACCATGCTTTAGCACTTAGCTAAATGTTGCTAGCATGTTTTAGTATGTTTCTAGCATGTTGCCAGCCTATTTAACACTTGCTGACACTTTTAAATATGTTCCTAGGAGTCCATAACCGTGTTAAACATGTCACTTCCTGTTGCCAGCAGGTGGTGCTATGACTATAACTGAATATGGGCATGGGTATGTGTTCAGGACTTAACATCTATCAAACGTGCAAAGTTTGGGGCAGATCGGACATTGCTTTCCTGAGTACCAGCAACTTCCTGTTTCATTGCGTAACATCAAACTTTGTCAGGCTGCCAGGGACATGCCCCTTGACGAAAACTCAAGATCTTCACAATTTAACGTCACAAAGGCCTTTTGATAACCCTCACCAAATTTAAAGGGGTCATATGATGCTGCTAAAAAGAACAGTATTTTGTGTATTTGGTGTAATGAAATGTGTTTATGGTAAAGGGTATGGTCTAAGGTAAAAAAAAACACATTATTTTCCACATACTGTACATTATTGTTTCTCCTCTATGCCCCGCCTTTCTGAAATGCATCGATCTTTACAAAGCTCATCGGAAGGAAAAGCAAGGTGTGCTCTGATTGGCCAGCTATCCAGTGCGTTGCGATTGGCCGAATACCTCAAGCGTGTGACGGAAATGTTGCGCCCCTCAACATACTGTGATGATGCCGTCAGGCCAAGAGTGAGCAGAGGCCGGGGGATAAAGTGAGGAACAGCCGGCGCAGAGGCGGCGGGCTTGAGAACGGCGCGGCCAGCGGATTCGACGAAGGAGGCTTGCGGGAACCACATGTGACGACCCCGGGCTGGACTCCGCTTCGTCCACGGTGAAAGCCGATCCGGAGATCCACAGCGCAAAGTTGTTGTATTTCCTCATCGACCAGCACGGATCAGCTCCAGGCATGACGAAGCAGATATCATCCTCTTTTGGAAGGCCAAACAAAGTAGTTTCGCTTTCACAACGAAACACACAGCACCTTCACGACATGGCGGCGTCAACAACAATACTACAGCGAGAAAAAAATGTATGCCTTCTTTCTTTGCGTGAACATTTGGGCGGTGTTATGCAAATCTTCCCACATAGTGACGTAGAGATGTGGGGGCGTGTTAGAACGAGCCGTTTTAGGTAGGCGTGGTTAAAGGCTGATTTATACTTCTGCAATGGATCTACGCTGTAACCTTTACGCCGTAGGCTATGCGTCAGTTTTCATTTATACTTCTGCGTCGTTGTCCGCGTCAACGTGCAGTACACATGCAAACCGCTAGTCTGCAGTGTCCACGGGCATGTTGCTGGTGTAACCTGCAGTACCACGGCAAAAGCCGAAGAAGAAGCGGCTCGTTGGAGAAGCATTATAGTCGTGACGGCGGCAAATAAATATCAAATCATTAAATCATTATTTAATACTACAAAAAGGAGACAACAACGGAACAGGAGATGATGGCATTCTTTCAATCTGCACAAGGACTTGTAACATTAAAATATATTAAAGTGCACATAAACGCACACAAAACTCAAGTACATATGGAGGGAGGGGTTCTTGCAGACCAATCACAGCGCTTGCGGTCTGCGTAGAATTGACGCGCTGTTAGATTTTTGGAGAGGTGCATGTCAGGCTACGGCGTATGCGTGTGTGTCTATGCGTAAGCTACGGCGTAGGTCCGACGCAGAAGTATAAATTGGGCTTAACTCTTAACTTTTATAAAGAATATCTCTTTGGATTTGAGACTTTAGTCTTTGCAAGATCTTCTTTATGCACCAAGAGCTTGTAACACTCCAAAGAGAAAGGAAAAATTTAAATCGCATCATATGACCCCTTTAATTCCTGCTTGTAGTAATTTAATGTGTATATATTTTTAAAGCATTGAATCGCGATTCATTCGAATCTTAGCGTTTTAAATCAATTACTATCCGAAATCGGCAATTAACGATTAAAAATTCATGTTTCAAGATCGATGCATATGCATCGTCAGGGTTTATAATCAATGAATCAAGAAAACGAGTGAATCGTTACACCCCTATTTGGACAAGATTAGGCTGGGTATGGCTCAGTTTTGGGGTTTCTGGTTAAAGGCTGGTGTTGATGTGGTTTGCTTATCACTGAGAATCTGTACCAGTAATAAAACCTGTTCTGGCCCACTTTAGGGCCAGTTATAAGTTATTAATTGCTGAGACTTGGCCCAGTTATGGCCCATGTGTGGCCCCTGTCTTTAATTCAGATTAGGGCCACTCCAGGGCCGTCATTCATTGCGGTATGTGGGCCGAGGGAAAAGCGGTTGTGTGGACCGGAGCTGGGCCAGAAGACAATTGCTATGTGGGTGTGTCATAAATTTGAAAGGACAAATACACACAAAAATATCCTATATCAAAATTTCCTTCTAAACACAGTCGGTTGTGTCTTAAGTCTCAGATATTTAGACAGACACATAACCCATGGATGTTATTTTTCATGCTAAACCTGTTCAAATTTTGTTATTTTTAAAATTATTATTATTTATCTTTTTTTTTTATAAGGATACATATCATTGTCAAGTGTTTTTATTTATCTTAATTTCCATATTTACATGCTGCAACGTTGTGTGATTTTCAATGAAATATTTGACTATTAATTCGCTCGTTTTTCTCCTCTAATCCTCACTCACGAAGACTGTTGATGCTGATCAAATACCATGTGAGGCTAATTTTAATTCCTTTTCGTTTAATTGTGTAAGATCGGCTTTTTGTAAAGAAAGAAAGAAAAAAACCCCAGCTCACTTTCTAACAGCCTTTTTAAGGAAAATCAGCGCACCTTATAGTTATACACGCACTGAGTAATTTTCCCTGTATTATGTCAATATGTCCCTCCTCTCGCCGCTTCACTCCAGTCCAGCGGGTGGCGCTAAAACACACGTTTGTTTGTCAAACACCATTAAACCTCAGAGGAAGAAGGTTAGTTTCACCGCGCTCTCTGTTGTTTTGTCGTGCTGCTCGTTTAATACAAACGGTTAGAATGTTGTTTCTGTAAGTAGAAAAATACAGTTTTTGAATCATATCAGTAAACACCTGTAATATTCTCATCCTCACAGTCGTGACTAAGTTTTGAGGCAAGCAGGAATATCTGGAGGAGTATCATCTGAACTGAGGTCTGCTGCTGTGAAGATGATGTTTGTTAAAGAAGAGAGAGTCGAGGACACGAGTGAACCAGAAACCTGGAGAATAAGACACGAGGAACCAGAACCACTTATAATAAAACACAAGGAACCAGAACCCTGCAGAATAAAACACGAGGAACCAGAACCCTGCAGAATAAAACACGAGGAAGGAGGTTGGTCTTTACTCTTCATTTGTCTTTAATGACTGTTTGTGGACTGAATGTGTCACACAATCATTAGGCTTACAAACCTTTAACTCTTGAGTGGATTTTTGGGTCCTCCTGGAGAAATTTTTACATGCCCTGACATTTTCCCCCAGTATCTAAAAACATAATGGCTTAAGTCTGATTACACTGTAATCGGCACAAACTGTGCTACAATAATACATGAGCAGCATGAATGTAGCTTACATGATTGTGTTTTTGAGAAAACATTTGTTCACAAGACTTTTGAGAACTGGATGTGGTAGACTAGAGTTCTTGCTACAACATGTGAATATCATCCTGCTCACTCATTCACAGAAAACAATATGATGATATGTTATTTTGAAGAATGTGTGTAACCAAACAGTTGAACAGACTTAGAATTTTGTCTGTTCAAGACTTAGTACTTGACCATAGTATTTTTCCTGCTATCAAATCTGGACCAGCTACTGTTTGGTTACTCACTTTTTTCAAAATAACTTCTTTTGTGTTCAGCAGAAAAAAAATATTAATACAGGTTTGGGACAATATGTGAGTGAGTAAATAATGACAGAAATTAAGTAGAGAGGGGGGTGTGTTGTGTATTTTTATTTTTTAAATAGGGCTATCAAGTGATTATTTTTTTATGTAATTAATTACATAACTTTATTAATCAAATTAATGACATTACTTAATAACTTTATCTTGAATTAATCGGCACATTTTGTGTTACAGGTAATTTAAAGTTATCTTTGTGTTAAATTAGAAAATCACTGAATAGACATTATAGTAGCTTTAGAAAGAAACTAATTACACATACAACAATACAGATAAATAATGAAATATGAAATGATTTAAAAAAAGAAATGATGCTCTAAAAATACAACTAAAAGCGCCACTAGGTGTCTTAATGCCGGTTTCACACTGCACTTGTAAGCAGAGCGTATTTTATTTTCGGCAGCGCGTAGCAGGAGCAGAAGCGGTAGTGCTGCATGATTAATCGAATGTGATTGTCATGCGCATTTTTTTGGTAAAGCCGGTTCTGTAATCAGCAGGAAATCATCATCACATGCTTTCAGATGGAGCAGCATTTACTACACAGAGCCGTAGTTCACTGACAAGTTACGCTAAAAAAAATCGCAGACGATTTTATTGCGCGATTCTGAAATCGTTTGCGATAATGACGGCTGTTTGCATAGCTTCTCAGTGAACTACGGCTCTGTGAAGTAAATGCTGCTCCATCTGAAAGCATGTGAAAATACCACATTTAATAACATATTTTTACTCCAAACTCACTTCATAACGTCAGTCGAGTGTTTGAAATAAATGCTTCTGTGAGATGACGTGGCTTCTTACACAGAATAAAAAATATAAGAAATATTTCATAGTATTTAAGCAGTGATAAAGGAATTGCATTTGCATTATAAATATACTTTATTTGAATGAAAATTATAATAATAAGAACTCAGATAAACCGTATATTGCCGTAGTCGTGTGTTTACTAGTCACGTTGAATCAATGAAAGCAGTTGAATCTTCTGTTTATTCAGTTGCAGCGATAGGCATTTTCTGGGTTTCTTCTGCGAGGCGTATTGGAGTTTCAGCGCGAGAGCGCCCTCTGGCCTTTGGATGGATATTTACTGCTGATCACAGAACCGTGCTTCACTGAAAGATACGCACGACAATCGCAGCTTCTGTCGAATCGCAATCTCGATTCCATTTCGATTTATCGTGCAGCCCTAGTGCTGCGATCGTTTCGGCGCAGAATCTATTTTGCTTACGCTGAATTAAAGCCACAGTGTATTGTTCTTGATCAAAATTGACCTGATTAACATGAAAAATAACCAATTTCACCATAAAATCATGTAAGTGAGGTGTTACGTGTTTCACAATCACCATATGAAAAACAAAATGCACAAAAACACATCACGAGTTTTTGCCCAAACTTCAAAGGTCTGTTAAATGAATAAAACTAGAGGCATTTGTTAACTTTAAGATTACTTTTTATCATGTAAACTACCTATATGCAGCATGTTATTTACATATGTGTGTGGGACAGAGGGAGGCACGGCCACATCGCAGCAGAGTATGCTGGCCATATCATACATCATAGCACATGAAAAAATACTATAGTAATTTATAGTAAATACTATAGTGTTTTTGAACCATACTATAGTTGCTGTGGTAATATAACAACTATGGCAATATAAACAAATTTCTTTACCCAATACTGTGCTAATTTTCTACAACTATAGGGTATATTATTACAATACACTAGTTTACTGTAGTAAAAACTAAAGTATACTACTGTATTTATTACAATCAGTTCACTACAGTTAATACTACATGCTGTAGCATTGATTAACAAAGTGTTGTAAATAATACTATAATATAGACAGTATAATATACTTTACTATAATATGTTTCAAAAACACCATAGTATTTACTATAAATTACTATAGTATTTTTTTCATGCACACAGTGTTCAAAGGAGAACGCTGGGAAATATGACAGAAATTACGATACTCGCCTGTATTGCAGTACACAAGCCAAGCGCGGTTCAGCTGCACGCGACAAGCCGTTTGTGTGAAGCGCATCCAGTGTGAAACAGGCGTAAGTAATTCAGTCTTTCATTCAAACGATTCGTTCAAATGGCTGATTCATTCAGAAATGAAGCAAGTGACTGGCTTTTTAGTTTAACTCTTTCTATTGGCGGTTTTCAATCAGAGTTATTACAAGTGAGGAAAAGAAAAACCATACAACACTGGTTTCACAACATTGAACAAGACAAATCTAGATGGTATTAAACACATTCCTTGCTCTCTGAACCAAGTTCAGGAGAAAAGAAAAAAAAAGAAAGAGAGAATTAAAAAAAGAGAGGGGAGGGGGGGGGGTTTATAATCCAGAAACATACAAATGTACTACAACACAATTGTAATATACAAGAATTACGCTGCCCAGTAATAAAATTAAAAATTAGAAAAAGCAGATCCGCCTAATCTTTTGGGTTGCTGGAGAAAACATTTCTGACTCTTTTTTTTTTTAAGTCTTATAAAAAAAGTTTTTGGTATAAAGACCGAAATGTCTTGAAATAAGAAAATAAATTTAGGCAATATATTCATTTTTATTGCATTAATTCCACCTACAAGCGATAGTGAAAGAATTGTCCACCTAGCAAGATCCTGTTTCGTTCGATCCAAAATTGGAATAAAATTATGCTTGTAAAGATCTACTTGTTTTCTCGTTACTATAACTCCCAGGTAACGAAAATAATCTGAGGCTAATTTAAATGGGAACGCTGATACTGAAAGATACCGAATTAATTGGGAAGAACTCTCCTATTTAAGTTTAATTTATAGTCCGAAACACTACTAAACTTTCAAAATATCCAAAACATAAGGAAAACAGGCTTCCGGATTTGAGACGTACAACACTACATCGTCAGCATAGAGAGAATTTTTCTGTTCTTCACCTGCTCTAAAAATACCAGATATATATTGTGATTAGAACGAAAAGCTATTGCAAGAGGCTCTATAGCTATAGCGAACAAAAAAGGGGACAGGGGGCACTCGTCCCACGGTAAAGTGAAAAATATTCAGAGCTTATACCATTTGTTTTCACAGATGCCAAAGGGGAAGAATATAAGAGTTTTACCCAGGACACAAATTTATCACCAAAACCAAACTTTTTTAATGTATAAAAAAGATAGTCCCTTTCAGTGGGGTCAAAAGCCTTTTCCGCATCGAGAGAGACTTAGACCTCCGGTATTGATAAATCTGACGAGGTATAAATTATGTTCATCAACCTTCTAAGATTAAAGAAACCCTGTCTGTTTTTTATAAAGGCCATTTGGTCAGGGTGAATAATGTCTTGCACAATTGTTTCCAACCTTAGAGAGAGAACCTTAGCCAAAATATTCACGTCAACATTAAGGAGGGATATTGGATGGTAAGACCAATCGTTTTTTATTGGGTTTCAAGATCAGTGAAATTAATGCTTGATGCATGGAAAAGGGTAAACTACCATTATTTAGGGATTCTTCGAAAACCAAAAAAAAGCAATGGAGAAAGCTGAAGAAAAAACTTTTTAAAAAACTTAGCTGGGAACTAGGGCTGCACGATTTGGGAAAATTTTCATATTGCGGTTATTGAGGTCAATATTGCGATATGCGATTGCGATTATAATAAATGGTATCGTGAGTCAACTTGATGGGTTTTTAAGGAAAATGCACACACAGATTAGTGATAATGCTAAAATGTGTATTTGTAAAACTAGAAATGTTTTCAAAATAAATTATTTTTACAAAATGAAATAATATTTGCAATAATGTAAACTAAATTAAATAAAATAATAAAAACATACACATTTTCACAAAAATAAGATATTTTAAACATTTTGTCCAAACAAACAGGGTCATTTACGCAGAATGTAACATACTCTGTATACTATAAACTCTTTTGAAAAGGAAACTGGATATAAAATTGTGGTTCACTCAATCAAACTCAAACCACTAAATCTTTTTTTTTTTTTTTTTAAATGACCAACTGGTACTTCTAAATCCTCTTTCTAAACAGTTAAACTTATCATATTAGAGGTTCTTTGCCAAAAAGACAAGCATATCCACTTTCTCTGGTTTCAGACTTGTTTACAGATTCCAAGACCTCCAGGTCCTGCCATGAAGGGAGTAGGTGTCGTACTTTGCGGTCTGTGGAGAGAACCTTGGACAATGCACTTTGCTGCTCCAGGACTCTTGCTATCATTTTCTGAGTGGAACCCCATCGTGTTGAGCAGTCTGTCACCATGGCATGCTCTGGGAGGTTGATCTCTCGTTGTGCTTCCCTCAAGGCCACTCTTTTCTTCCAGCTATGGGAGAAGTGGCCCACAATTTTCCTGCATATCCCAGTAGCTCTGTTAATGCATTGTGCATTATCTTTCAGAGCATTTTCTGTGAATGATAAGATGAAAAACATTTACTTACTACAGTGACATTGCAAAACGTTTAATATTCACATTCTGATTACATGCCCAATTCATATTAATAGCATAAAACAGTAATACACAAATGACAACACGCACACACAGTGTTAATATTTTCATCAAATCATGTTACCACTCTAGGCCTAATTAATTATATTGGAGTAAGAGGCGAATAGCTATGGCAGATTTGTGCTTTACACTCATCCATCTCTTACAGTTATGTTTAATGCTAATTATTAGCCCTAAATTAAATAGGCCACTCCTAGTATCTTTTGTGGCACACAGAATTTTACATTGTATTTAAAATTATTTCATTAATAAATCGAGGAGGGTACAACTGCCCCTAACCCCATAGTTAATTGCTCTTAAAAGTACAGTAGTTTAAAATATTTGCTGTAGTGTAATAATAAAATATGATTTCAATTTAACTTACCAATGGCCAAATGAAGTCTATGCCCAAAACACTGGATTCTAGTCCACTGATTAAGCTCCACCGCTTTAACAATGTTGGTGCCGTTGTCTGTTGTGATGGCGACCTGACGCTCCTCAAAGAGGTCCCATGCAGCCAGTGCCTCTCTCAAGCCCAAGGCTATGTTCTCTCCTGTGTGGTCGTCGGGGAAATACGATGTTTGCAGGCAGCAGCTTTTCAATTCAAACTCCCCGTCGACAAAGTGCACAGTCAAGCTAATATACGGTTCGCTTGTCCTGCTTGACCACAGGTCCGTAGTGGTTGAAAAGAACGTCACCAGAGACATTTCCTTTTGAACTTCGTCACGGCGCGAGTTATAAAGTTTAGGGATCGCTGCTTGAGAGAAATAGTTTCGAGAGGGCAGCTGGTACCTCTTGTCCAGTGTACGGATCATTTTCTGAAATCCCACTTTACTAACGGTGTGTATGGGCATCATGTCTTTTGCCAAGCAGTGCGTTATGGAGTCCGTGATTTCTTTATGTCTAGGTGAAGACTTATCATATGGCGTGAGACTCGCAAACACATCTGTAATTGTGCTTTGTTTTGTTCGGGAAACAGCTTGTGCCTTGTTTCCTTCGGTTGTCTCTTTACTAATCTGGGTTTTCACCGTCATCCATTCATCATATTTTTCTCTGTGCTGTTTCAGGTGCTGATATAAATTTGTCGTATTGCCACGTAGCAACTTTAATTTTGCAAATCTTGCACAGTACCTCTCGCTGCTCAGTGTCAGTAATCTTAAATCCAAAATATCGCCATATAACAGAGGTAGAGTTTTTTTCGGCTACCAGATCAGTGTCGATCTCCTCGCCATCCATCTTTGTTCTGGTCTCTCCGTACTGCGCTGCGCACACAAGTGACCACTGACCACGCCCACGCACGCCACACATGCACTGCCTATACTGAGAAGGCACAAAAAATCGGAAAACTGTTCTCAGAAAGTATGTGTTCTCAAGTCCACACACTTATTTATTGAATATAATCGCAAAATTTTGCCGTCATATAATCGCACAGGTTGACATCGCGATTGCGATTGCGATACGATTAATCGTGCAGCACTACTGGGAACCCATCTGGGCCTGGGTATTTTCCACTTTGCATCTGTGAAATTGCCTGCAGGATTTCAGTTAAACTAATAGGATCATCTAATTTGGCATTTGACTCGTTGCTAATTTGAGGGATGTTGAGATTTTCAAAAGAGTTGTTTTTTGACATTGAACAAGACAAATCTAGATGGTATTAAACACATTCCTTGCTCTCTGAACCAAGTTCAGGAGAAAAGTAAAAAAAAGAAAGAGAGAATAAAAAGATTAGAATCTTTAAGGGAATTAGACTGGTATAAAGCAGAATAAAATAATTTAAACTGATTATTAATTTCTTGAGGGTTTGATATAGGCCTTGGCGATAAAACGGTATCGATATATATCGACGGTACACCTTCTTCGGTATCGATAGAAAAAACGTTCGATATAGGCACGTACTATGAGTGACGCAGACAGCCCACAAACACGAACACATCCTGAAATGAGTGCTGTGTCTGCCTGTGATGAGGAGATTGTGAATAAAGAATGAAAATTAGTCGAATTTAAAATAAACAATTGCATTTGAATGTTAGATGTGCATCAGGGAGCGTCATCAGTGGCGCACGAGATACGGTGATATAAGTGACGTCGTTGCATTTTAATGTTTTGTTAGTCTAGCCCACGAGACGCGCCGCTGCTGCGTTATTCATTCAAAATATTAGAGAAATATAGAAGCTCAATGCGGAGAAGATCTTGAATGGGTTAAACCCACCCATTCACACAGAACGCATATTCAGCACATTTTTTAGATGGACAAATATGACTGCTGCACTCGCGTCTCACAGAAGAGATGTATAGAAAGCCATGCAAAGTTAAAACAGTTTAAACCTTTAGAAAACATGTCACGAATTTGTGGAGGTTTATTCCTTTTCACTGCGTCTCTTATGTTTTTAAATGCAGTCTGTGTGAATGGCGCTTCGGCTCTTTGGATTAAGCAATGCATAAATACATGATGCTGTTTTGTTCATAATTGTTTATGCAATTTACAAAATTATATTTAATTTTTATGAGTTAATTTATATGTAATGCACATTTTTATAGAGTTACTTCTAGGGCTGCAACAACTAATCGATAAAATAGATTATTATCGATAATGAAAATCATCGACAACGATTCTCATTATCGATTAGTTGGGTCTGCCCACAGTGCACATCCAACTTCAGCCGGCCGAGTCAAATTACAGCACTGAATTACGCATTTCTATGGACAAAATGCATTTAAAATTAGTGGAGGAAACAGAATGAGATGCTGCGGGAGAGTTACGTGATCCAAGCTGCCCAAAACATGAGAATTCTTTATTTTAAGCTTCAAGCTGATGCATTAGTGCAGGGGTAGGCAATGTCGGTCCTGGAGTGCCAATGTCCTGCAGTACTGGTGATTACCAAAATAATTTTTTAGCTTTCTGTATTGGTTAGTCCTCCAATATGCGTAAGCTCTTTAGTAACGGCAGTAGGCTATTTCTAATACTATAATATTGGCCTAATTATTGCTGTTATCTATGAAAGAAAGGCAGAGAGCTTTATAGTGTTTTTTTTTTCAGATACCCAATTACAGTCAAAAACTACATAAACAATGCCAGTAAGAATGCAAGCTGTTATGAAGGGTATAGGAGGCCATTTTTGTTATGTGAATAAATACTATTTAGTTGTTTGTTTATTTGCCCAGTAAATTACAATACAATTTTTTGATTTAAACAATTTTGACAGATTCCTAAAATGTGTTTTCTCTTTATTATGGCAGGTGGCCTAATAAATTAAGCACTGTATGTTTTCATAGCATTCAGTTGGCACGTTTGTTTGAAGGACATTGGGCAAAATGTGGAATAGTGTTTTTTGTCAATAAAATAAAATAAAAAAAATATATTTTTACCGATTAATAAAAAAAAAATTACCAACTAATCGATTATCAAAATAATAGTTGGTTGCAGCCCTAGTTACTTCCTTGCGTTGACAATTTAAATGTGCTGCATTATTTTGCTCATTGTGCCCTCGGGAGACAATTTAATCAACCTATTTAATCTGCATATAAAACATTAGAAATTAGATATTTGTTTAATATTTATTACGTTTGATTGTTAAAACTAAATATTTGTTGTTTGTCTCAATAAATTGTGTTAATTATAAATACAGTGGTTAAATAATAAAAAAAAAATTATAATGCTTTTTGTTTTAAAAAAGGTTATAAAAAAAAGTCAATAATTATAGATACCGACCGATATGAAACATTATTTTGTTGCTAAATTTTTTTAGCTATATCGCCCAGCCCTAGTTTGATACAATATTTCCAACTGGGGTTTGAATTTGAGCAATAAAACTCTTTGCAGTTTGAAGTCTAAGTTACAGTGCAAGAGCTTTGCCTGGTTTATCACCAAATTCATAGAAGCGGTGTCGTGACTTGAGTAAAAGCAGCTACGCTTGGTTAGTGAAGAGAAGTGACTGAAGAGAAAAAAATCTGCATCATACAGTATATCGGCCATCGGCTGCCCTGATTTCTAAATATCGGCATCGGCCAGAGAAAAACCCTTATCAGTCGACTTCTATTGCTTAAATTAATTGTTTTGCCACTTTTGCACTTTATTAAAAAAATAATTATTTTTATTTGTTATGCATGTTATGTATGTTTATGAAAAACAAGTTTTGTAATAACCAATTGTTCCGGTCCGGACCTCTGACACTGATGAAAACTCAGATTTGGACCTTTGAATATAGACTTTGAGAACCCCAGTCCTAGGGCTTTAAATTCGTTTTGGCCAAATTAATGTCTAAAATGTAATTATTTGCACCTTTACCGTATCTTCATTTTTAAGCAAAAACTTTTATGTAACCCAGGGCTTAAAGTTCTCCGGCACCGTGCCGGATCTCCGTCGTGCAGTGTTTGGCTGCAGAAAAAAAAAATTTGTTTATCACTTTCAAGTCCATGAGTTCGCCTACCAATGGTATGAGAGGAGCACAGCTTTCACTCTCAACCAAACTAACATTACTAGCCAATCAGATTTTTTTTGCTCTTATAAACATGAGACGCGCATAATAGTATCCAACTGCAGAGTTGCAGCCTTGATGAATGGAGAAGCACGACAAAAAGCTGCGAGGCGCAATGGTCAAATATGTCCATCTAGCGCATATTTACATAGAAAAACTAATTGAAAAGCAGCAGAGCTTTGTAAACAGCTCAGAGTAATCATGTCATCTCCATAAGAACGATATGATTGCCAGAATAAATTTACCGGGATTTCTGTTCACTAGGGCTGTGTATTACCAGCAAAGTCACGATATGATCCGTATCATGATACAGAGGCCACGATACGATACATATCATGATACGGGACTGCACTGAATTTCACCTCAGAAGAATTGCGTAAAACAGCTGTTTATTAAACACTGCATACTACAGGGCTGTTGCTAACTATTGGCAGAGCAGGCAGTTGACCTCTGCATTATGAAGGGCCTCCATAACTCTACCACAGTACAATATAGGTAATGGCATATGTTTCATGCTTACATTGTGCACTCCCCACCAGGTACAATATTCTGATTGTTTGCATCTTGTTTTTAAGCCCATAAATAATAATGTACTCGTTCTAATAAATTTATATTGTAATGTACTCATTCTAATATATTTAAATCATCTTAACATTGCTGGTAGGTTATCATTGCACATATCAACACACTCTCTATGTTTAAAAAAATAAGAAGAGTTCTAAACTAATGCGCTGCCTAAACTGTACCTCACGCACACACGGTTAGTCACTCACACTGCGCGCGCGCACAGACATTCTTTTCAGCGCTGCCCCACAATTTTATCAACTAAATAGCTTAATCGCTCAAGAGCTACATTATCTTTCTCAACAAGGAACTGGTAACATCATTGTTTCTAAAGCAATTCAAGCCACAGCTTCACTGGTAATAGAGAAACACGGCAAAACGGTGGTAATTCATACATACACAGCCTCTCTCTCTCTCTCTCCCCTCTCATAAATGAACACTTGATTAATTACACTTTTCTGAGAATAGAATAGTGGAGATCGCTAAACTGCAAGCTAACCGGTGTTTTCAGAAAACAAGCGCGTTTATCCACAGTGGAGAGAGCACGCGTACACATGGTTGCCAGGTTGACAAAAACAAGTAACACACTTGGCAGATATTTCCGTATTGCGCAAGTGGGAAGCTCTGTTTCAGGGATTATGTCTCTTTATATCAGGCAACCCCGGTTGTGTTCCTCTGCGGCCAGATTAAACCTTGTTGTAGCCTATATATTATGCTCTATTCATTATTTTTTAAAAACCTTGCCCTTTTCTACTCCGTTTTAAACGCTGCTCTTGTATTCAAATTAAGTGCGGTCCACTGCAGTGCATGTGCCGCGATATCGATACAGGGACAGCTGTATCGATACTCGTATCGTCAAATGTATTAAACACAGCACTACTGTTCACACATGACCTCTTAATGGTAATTTACAGGTAATTTACCAGTAAAGACTGTATGTGTGAGAGGGGCTAAACTCTTCCTCTGCATATGCTGTGAATTTGAATTGCCTAACGTTCATCTGGGAAAACTGTGTGCATTATCTCACTAGATTTGTAATGTAAATAATTTATAAACTTTGCCAACAAACACAGGAGAATACATCAACCTTTCTAATTATGCCATTTTTTGTACATCGCGATTTCAAAACAAACACTTCTGAGTTTGCATGTGGCCAAATATTACAATTTAATGGATTTAAACATAGTTTAATCACGCTGTAAAGTGAAACGTCACCAGGCCGTTTATTCAACGAATTGTTGAATAAAGTCGTTTTTTTTTTTTTTTCACGCATAAAGTATTCTTGTAGCTTTGTAAAATTACGGTTGAACCCCTGATGTCACATGGATTATTTTACAGAGCTCCTTGCTACGTTTCTGAACTTGGGAACATTTAAGTTGTATTGCTGTCTATGCTGGGTCAGACAGCTTTCAGATTCCATCAAAAATATCTTAATTTGTGTTCCGAAGATGAACGAAGTTTGAAACGACATGAGGGTGAATAATTAATGACAGAATTTTTATTTTTGGGTGAACTAACACTTTAAGTTCAACAGAAGAGGGTAAACTTTATCACTCGACTGAATCTGCACATGCATTTTGAAAGGTGTTCTTGCTCCGTCCAAGCAGTAAATGCAAATATGTCTGAAAGAGCACCATATAGCGTAACTTCAGCCACTCAGGTATGTCAATACAACCCACTTCAGGGGCTGACAAAATTACTTTTTAAAATCAGTCAGAGCTATTGAAATGCATCTTAATATTTACAAGTAAATCTCCAATAGGCCTGCATGATAAATTGCGACCAATATTAGGCAAAAGTTGCGATATTCATGCACACATCTTGTTAGTGAAGCACGGTTCTGTGATCAGTAGTAAATTTCCATCCGAAGGCCTGAGGGTGCTCTCGCGCAGAAACTCCAAATACACCCCGCAGAAGAAATCCTGGGCCTTCATTTAACAACAGTGTGTATGAGGAATGTGTGTAAAAATAAGGACAAAATATAGAACCTTTTCTACGCACTGTTGATAAATGAGGCCACAGGAAATCCCTGTCGTTGCAGCTAAACTGAAGATTTAAATGCTTTCATTGATTCAACGTGACTAATAAACACACGGCTACAACAACATATAGTTTATCGGAGTTGTTCTTATAATTTTCCTTATAATAAAGTATTGAATATGCAATGCCTTTATCACTGCTTAGAATACTATGAAATATGTTGTGTGCCTTATTCTGTGTAAGAAGACACATCGTCTCACTGAAGGATTTATTTCAAACACTTGACTGACGTTATGAAGTAAGGTTGGAGTAAAAACATGTTATTAGGGCTGGGCAAAAAAAAAAGTATTTTTCAATGAATCGTTTTTTTTTTAATGACGTCGATTCGATATCGATTTTCAAAAGCCGCGAATCGATCTTTTCCGGCATTGATTTCAACACACTTTTAAAACAAGATCTGATTAACGTGAATCTTATCATTAGTCTTCTCCACTAGATGTCACCCTTATTTACCTTGCGCGATGTTACAACAGAAAGCTTGTCATTCATTCAGCACTTATCATGGCCATACGCCGTGATTCGCAATGCTCAGGAACGCGGAAGTAAGCCTATGGGTGAGACTTCCGGTTCATTAGCCATTATAGGTAAATAACGAGGAGAATAACAACGTGCAGTAAACTGTAAAACTGTTTGCACTACAAACCAGTGTGTTCATAATTAAGGTAATACATTAAAATAATATAAGACACACCAACTTTCAATATCAAGAAGCAAAACGAACTGTTTAGTTCAGCTAAAAATAGCTGGACGGAGTGGACGCAGATGAGACCGGAAGCCAGACCCATAGAATTTACAAATGGCTGCGGCCATTTTTACTACAAGAAAAAGGTGGATAGTAATACTATAACTCTGCGGAAGCATTTAATATCATGCATAAGGCGGCATGATTTCCGCAATGAATGAATGGCGGATGGCGCGGCGCACTGTTTTGTTTACTACACACATACTAAAGCGCGGATGATGCTCGCGGTGTTTTCAGCTTCTGCCGTCTCACTATGAACACGAATGTCTTCTCCAGCTGCTCTTGAGAGTCACTTCATTAGCATTTTACCGTTTCATTTGAGAAAACTACCATCATATCACATACACAGCAGCTGCAAGTTCTTCACGGCAACCCGTCAAAATAAAGTTTAGTTTAACATTAAGAAACTGTCAGAATATATTACTATTTAGCAGTCTTAAGACTCGATGCTACTACTGCTAAATACATATTAATAAATCTTTATTTTTAAAGGAATAATCACATCTGTTTTTCTTCTTAATTTTAATAGTAAACCTCTGTTGTGCAGCACTTTGTTTGCCAAAAAATAAAAGGGTTTAATTTTCATTTGATTAGGATAAATTAAATTAATGTTTTATGCCTTCATCTGATTACCAGAAAAATTAAGAACATTTTATAGGGCCTTATTATTGTTTAAAAAAGAACACTATACCAAAAAAAAAAGAATAGGTTTAAAATACAGGCATGTGGTTCTTAATTTCTTTTTATTAATTCACCATTTGTAAACTGATGTTTACTGTTCGTTTTTTAGAAATATCAATAGCATTTGTATTAAAACTATATTCACTGAATGTAATAAAAAAAAATCGTGATTCGCAAGCTCTCGATTAGAATCGGGACATCTGAATTGATATCCAGCCCTACGTTATTGAATGTGGTATTTTCACGTGCTTTCAGATGGAGCAACATTTACTACACAGCGCGGTAGTTCACCGAGAAGCTACGCAAACAGCTGTTAGTGCAGAACGATTTCTTCATTTTAATAATCGCGTGATTATGTCGTCTGCGTTTATTATTTTTTTTGTGTAGCTTGTTAGTGAACTAAGACTCGGTGTAGTAAATGCTGGTCCATCTGAAAGCATGTGATGGAGATTTACTTCTGATTACAAAACTGGCTTTACTGACAAGATGCATATGACAATTGCATTCGATTAATCGTGCAGACCATCTATAATATATTAATGTTATGCCCCTCCCCTCAAACGCAGATGAGCCAATGGCAGTTCAGTATCAGTTGCAAGGGGACCGGAACTCGGACATCTTTAGGTTTCAGCGTCGTAGAGAAACATTGGAAGATCTTAAGCTTTCATCGGTTTGATGGCGTTTATGCTACAAAAATGGAAAAATTATGTGCCCAGGGCACTTGTAACACAGATTCCAGGTATCCTGAGAGTATGGGCAATGAAATTAATTTCATTCTATTTCCTAATCCTAAACAAAACAGAGCAAAATGTCCCTAAGCATTCAGTTCCAATCCCAATGAAGATGAAAACGTTCATTTTCTGGTTGTCATACTCTCATTAAGTTACAATTTTCATCTGCTCAAGCAGTACATTAATGCCATCTTGTGCTTCAGCAAGGTATCTCTGGCTAAAACTAGCTAACGTTAAAGTTAGTGAGTCCATGCTAACATACAAACCTAAACAGCAAACTATTCACAAATCATGTACAGTGTAGGTCAAAAACACATAAAAGGTCTAACGTTACATTTTAGTGCCTCTCCATATTAAATTGGTTAAATGTAAATTAATTTAATCTTACACTGCGGTACACGAACTGTGTTGTCATTGCGATTGTGGCGGCCGTAACATGAGACTTCTCCTGTTTGCATTGTGATCTGTATTTTTTTTAGTTATTCTAAAATAATTTATAAATGTCTCTATGGCATATTGAAGTCCCACAGCTGAATGATGGTCCCTCTGTGTCCAAAATTTATCAAAAACATCTTGGGACAAGGTTTTCACACTGAGACATTAAGACAGTTAGCAACTCTGTTTGTTTGTCTGAGTGAGCAAGGGGGGTGGAGCTTACCGATGGGACAACTAATTGAAAGCAGCGCAAGCAAACTGGTCAGCAAACGAGCTCAGAACAGGTTTACTTGGGATCCAATGTTGATCTCGCGACACTGTTACAGCACAGCACTGTGTGATCTAGTGAGAAGCATTCAAATTCTGCTCAGAATTCTGTTATGAACAGATCAAACAGCGCTGACGCAGAAACCCAGAAGCAGTAACGCTAACTATAACCATGATGTTGCGGCAGAAATAGTACAGTGTTATTACATAATTAATTTCAAGGTTTGTACAACCTTTTGAGAGAGAAATTCAAGAACTTTTCAGTGACTTTCAAGTATTCCACACAGCTGTTTCCAGCACTTTAAAACTCTAAAAATTATCCAATTGGACAAAACACAATGTATATCAAAATATAGTTTTGTGGTTAATAAACACTTGTGTAAAATTAAAAAAATAACTACAATTACCACAATAACCAGTAGATGGCAGCAGAGGAGCACTTATTGGCTTATTAGTCATTCATTTCTACTTGCTTTATATTTTGAAATGATAAAATAACTATTATAAAACATCAGATCATCAAGAAATCAATTTTTGTCAAAGTTTTGGACAATTTTTTGTGTATGTAGTAAGAAAATATACAAATCACCAATCTTTCCTTCACTTTTTGACTGAATTGCACATCAATTAAAATCACTGAAGTTGTCGGTCAGTTCTATATAATACTAGGGATGCACCGATACCACTTTTTTCAGAACGAGACCGATACTTTCATTTTTGGTACTCGCCGATACCGATACCTGTATCTTCACAGCATTTGTAATTTAAAAAAATATATATTGGGTACAGTAACAAAATAATAGTAATAATAATAATATGAATCATGTTAGTTGGTTCATTTTAATGGCGCATTAGAGCTGCGCCATTGCAGCAGCTCAATATACTGTAATCACAAAACGTTTTCCTAAAATAATGCAGGGAACCACTCTTTATACATTATAGAAGTGCAGGTGTACTATTTTGGTGATTAAATTAGCGCCGCGTGCAGGGTACATGGACCCTCGCGTACGAGTAAAAACCGAAGTATACTTTGGCCTTTAAAGCAAGCTAAACATACGCAGCGCGCACACGTTTGTATTTGTGCAGAATGAGAGACACTTAAAGCCGAGCGCATTTCACCCAGTCTGCTAGTTTCACTTCTGCTTTAAATAAAGTTGTGTATGCTTGACGTTTAAAATAAATGCTGTTTATAGTGAATGCCCCTATAATTTTAGTTTGTTTTATATTTACGATTTAGTTTTAATCCAAATGCATGCACTAATGGAGCAAGCAGCAATCAAGATCATGCAACAGAAGTGCGCGCTCTCGGACTCTCTCTCTCTTGCTCTCTCTCTCTCTTTCCTTACCGTCAAATAACTTAAGTAACTTGTGCATTGTTTTAATAACTCCATTCTATTCTCTGTTGTTCTGTTTTCAGTGTTTCTTTTTCTGGACACAGCTCTATTCACACGCTGTTTGGTATCGGGGCATTTTTTCGAGTACGAGAACAGGAGCGCAGTATCGGGCCCTATAGTATATAACTATATAACTATAGTATATAATACTTTAGAATAATAATGGTGCATTTAGTAAGAGTAGAATATATACATTTTCTATTTGAAAATTAGATTTTGCACATTACTGATATTACTAAAAGTACATTTTGTATGCTTCCCAACTCAAGCTAAGTGCTTTACTGTCAAATGTGTATTACCAAGAAATAAACATGTGGTATTATTAGTAACTGCACTTGTTAATGCAAAGCCATAGTAATTTTATGATTAAATTATCATTATTTTTTGATACCCCCACACACCAGCCCCCCCAGCGCTACCAAATCTGCTTCTGGCGCCACCATCTGTAGAACTTGGCACTGCTCTCAAATGTTAGTCTGGAGCCCTGCACTGTTACATCAGGGTTCACTTTTATGTTCACATTTCACCATTTTTACTTTTATTTCAGAGTTGATTGAAGAAAAAGAGAAGAATGAAGAATCAAGTGAAGTTGAGGAGAAAAATCTTGTCAAAACTGGAGAAAAACCTTTGAGTTGCCATCTAACCAAACTGAAAGATTTAAAGAAAAGAAGAGCCAAGAAATCTGTCACCTGCACTCAGTGTGGAAAGAGTTTTACATGCAAAACAAGTCTTGAGCGTCACATGAGAGTTCATACTGGAGAGAAACCATTCACTTGTGATCAATGTGGGAAGAGTTTCACACAATCAGCACACCTTAAGAAACACATGAACATCCACACTAGAGAGAACCAGCACGCATGTGATCAGTGTGGTAAAATATTTTTACGGGCTTCAGTTCTGAAGAAACACTTAAAAGTTCATTCAAAGAAGAAGCCACATTCATGTAATTTGTGTGGTAACAGTTTTTTGCGTCTACAAAATTCGAAAGTAGGTCAGAAAATACATACTGCTGTGGGAGAGTACATGTGCTTTGAGTGTGAAAAGACTTTTACTTCAGAGACCTGTACAAAATTGCATGAAAGCATCCACACTGGAGAAAACCCTTATAAGTGTTCACACTGTGACAAGAGATTCAGTCAGTCAGCACATCTGAAAACACATGAGAGGATCCACACTGGAGAGAAACATCATAAGTGTTCACACTGCAACAAGAGATTCAGTAATTCAGGAGACCTAAAAAGACATAAGAGGATCCACACTGGAGTGAAACCTTATAAGTGTTCACACTGTGAAAAGAGATTCAGTCAGTTAGTAAATCTGAAAAGACACAATGGGATCCACACTGGAGAGAAGCCTCATAAGTGTTCACACTGTGACAAGAGATACAGTCAGTTAGCACATCTGAAAAGACACAATGGGATCCATACTGGAGAGAAACTTCATAAGTGTTCATACTGTGACAAGAGATACAATCAGTCAACATATCTGAAAACACATGAGATGATCCACACTGGAGAGAAACATCATAAGTGTTCACACTGTGACAAGATATTCAGTAGGTCAACCGACCTGAAAACACATGAGAGGATCCACACTGGAGTGAAACCTTATAAGTGTTCACACTGTGACAAGAGATTCAGTCAGTCATCACATCTGAAAACACATGAGAGGATCCACACTGGAGAGAAACCTTATAAGTGTTCACACTGCAACAAGAGATTCAATAAGTCAGGAGACCTAAAAACACATGAGAGGATCCACACTGGAGAGAAACCTTATAAGTGTTCACACTGTGACAAGAGATTCAATAATACATCAAATCTGAAAACACATGAGAGGATCCACACTGGAGAGAAACCGTATCACTGCACTGCATGTGGGAAGCATTTCAATCGTTCATGTACTCTACACAGGCATACAAAAAACAATCACAGTAAGGCCCTGTACACACAGAGACGCATTTAGCTGTATACGTAAATATTTTGTATCGTATTGGCGTTTCGTCCAGACGACTCGTGACATTTTGGGAGCTTGAAAACGCTATTTTTTTAAATCGGGTCTCAAGAGTGGATCAATCTGAAAACGACACCTTTGTTTTGTGTGTACAACCAATCCATATATTTTGTGACATGATGATGTCATCCATCACCCCACGTCTCAACCCCATTCAGACACTGCTACGTCATGTAACAACATCAACAATGGCGGACTGCATGCTTGTGTTTGTGCTGCAAAAGCCCATTAGCTTTACAAACTTTTATTAGCTTTTCTTGTTGTTGCATTGGGTTTGTATACTGCGCGCAAGGTTGATGCACATGCTCCAAGTCATCTCCTTTTTTAGTGTATCTCTGTAGTAGAATTACAGCGCCACATACTGGTCTGGCATGAATACTACATCATTTTGAGTCAGTTTCAGTGGTTTTGTGTGTATGCAGATTTTTCTTGAGATGATGCCGTGTTTATGGAAGAACAAGAAAAGAAAAGATTGGATAGGGAAAGCTCTGGTTTCGTGTGGATGAGCTCCAAGTAGATCATCTTCAGATCCAGCACTTTCAGATGCATCTGATGCTGCCTTCTCATCAAATGTGACACAATAATGCATCAAGCAGTAAAATATCATCTGGATAAATCTGTCCTAACCAGTCATAACAAGCGACATGACAAAGAAACATCTAAAGTTTTCACACTGAATAAAGTTCTTCATCTTGTTACGTCCTCTGGACAGAAGTTTTATTGTTCATCCTGATTGTTCAATGTGCAGAGATGTTCTGTGTATGGTGCCATTTCCTGTGTGTGTCTCTCTCTCTCTCTCTCTCTTTTCCCTTTTTCCCTGCGCAGTGTTGATTGGACGCAGCTGCAGCTGATTATGTGGATGAGCGAGAGTGGTTAAAAGCTGAGAAGGAAGAGGAAAATGGTAGAGCACTAAGCAGCGCGTTGAGTCCCGCCGTGTTGGTCGTTGCCGTTACTGCCCTCCGCCTCCTGCCCCAGTCATCAACGCATCCGTGGTATTGTGGTGGCTGACGGGTTGTTGTCATTCTAAATGAGTCTTTTGTGCCGGTGTTATTAATTTGTTTAAGAAGCCGTAGGGAGGAGGTTGCCATTTACTTTATGATCCCTTGTTATCTCCTGTTTATTGACAGCTAGGGAGTAAGGGGAGAGTATTGTATTTTGTTTGGGTTTTGATTTGTTAGGTAAGTTACTGTTTAATGTTTTAGTTAGTTCTTCTTTTGTTTGTTATTTTGGCCTTGACCCCTCCTGAAGATTCACGCTTCTTATGTTACTTTGTGAATTAAAAACGTATTATTGAATATACCCTCGCTCCGTTGTGTTTCTGTGTGTGAGCTGGGACAGGAGAGGGGCGGGTATCGTTGCTTAATCATCTTTTGTTAATGATTTGTTCGGTATTCCCAACCCTAGACTGGGGAGAACGTAACAATCTTCAAAACCAGCAGATTCAACTGTGAGAGTCAGATCAACTCAAAGATGGGAGTTCCTGCCTAAAGAACAATGTCAAAAAGTTTTATTCTTGTATGCTATTTTGCTTCATGATATAAATAATATTGTGTTTTCTTGAGAGATTCATATTATGTTCAATTGTCTTATGCATGTTTCACTTGTAGTTTGCTTGTAGACACTTTTTACAAACTGTTCTTGTTCAGGTCACTTTTTTTTTTTTGGTTCACTTTTTTAATATTGTTCTTCACTGTTGTTTTTAAAATGACTTGAGTTATTCTTTCATGTAATGCTGGGTACACACCACAAGATAATCGGCTGCTTTTGGGCCGATTTCTCCCCTTCCGACAATCCTAGGTAATGTCCCGATTATCTTGGTGGTTCTAAAGATTATCTTATCAGATTTTCCTGTGGTGTGAGGTGTGTTAAGAGTGACTGAATCTGCTCGGAAGAACATCGGAGGCGCCCCCGATCGCGAATCGTAAATATTCAACATGTTGAACAACATGTTGTGGGGGGGGGGGGACCCCGAGGACATCACACACTATAGGAGCAAAACGGTTAAATCTAAGATGTTTGTGGTCTCTCACATTTTGAAGATCTTATAAGATTTTTTAAAATCTTTTAGTGTATCCAGCATAATTTTTAGGTAATGCATATGAAAGATATACTGTCATGTAGGACTGTGCAAATAATCAAATGCGATTATCATGCGCATCTTGTCAGTAAAGCCGGTTCTGTGATTAGTAGTAAATCTCCATCACATGCTTTCAGATGGAGCAGCATTTTACTACACAGAGCCATAGTTTACTGACAAGCTACGCAATATCGCATTCATAATCGCAGGCAATTCAATGCCGATAATCCATGCGATATTGCGTAGCTTGTCAGTGAAGTACAGCTCTGTGTAGTAAATGCTGCTTGCTGTCATGCTGTCATGTAGCTTTGAAACTGATTCTTCTGTGCTTCTATTAAGTAGGAATGAATACCTGAACCCAGTATTAAATGAGCTCTGGGACTAAATTACAAAAGACTAGTATTGAAAAGCGAATGTCAACTGTTCTGCTTTTGGTGCTGGGGAAATTAAGTACGTACACTTAGAGTTTGTTATTGCTACATAAATATTATCAAGCTAACTGTATCTTGCCAACAGTTTCTTCATGTGATAATATCAAGACATTCATTACTGACACATTTTCGTTATTTTGCAATCCAGAAGCGAGGTCTCTCTTGTACTTCAGGGCTGTGAGATTAATCTAATTTTATTTTCGATTGAGTTCGACTTCTGAGGATTATGAAAATTAGTTTGAATTAAAGCGATATATTAGAGACAATCTGATGTGTCTTCATTACTTTAAGGCGGCTGCGTGCGTGTAAAAAAAAACATTAATTACAGTAGTGAACATAAGATGAGCACGATGAACATGGATGAGATACTCAACAAATGTATTACAAATGATAATGTGCTTTTTCTGAAATCTGAATAAAATTTTATACTTTCTTTGTGCATATACCTTAATTCACTTTGTACAATTATTAACTGTTTATGTAATTGTTGTATTGTTTTTATTTGTAACTGCAAATGTTTCAACAATGATTTCACTAACTGCATGCATTTTGATGCAGTTGATTTCGATGTTGGTTTTAAGTCCATGTGACCGTAGTGCCTATTAAAAAAAAACATTAATTACAGTAGTGAACATAAGATGAGCACGATGAACATGGATGGGATACTCAACAAATGTATTACAAATGATAATGTGCTTTTTCTGAAATCTGAATAAAATTTTATACTTTCTTTGTGCATATACCTTAATTCACTTTGTACAATTATTAACTGTTTATGTAATTGTTGTATTGTTTTTATTTGTAACTGCAAATGTTTCAACAATGATTTCACTAACTGCATGCATTTTGATGCAGTTGATTTCGATGTTGGTTAATTTAATAATTAATATATACATCACTTTTTACTCCAGTGATCCTCAAATCTTGCTTGCGAGATCCACTTTCCTGCAGAGTTTAGATCTACCCTAATCAAACACACCTGAGTTTGCTAATCAATGTCTTCAGGATAATTAGAAAATCACAGGTAGGTTTGTTTGATTATAGGGTTGGAGCTAAACTCGGCAGGAAAGTGGATCTTGCGAACCAGATTTGAGGATCACTGTGTTACTCCTATGGAATTGTAATGCTAAAATTTGCACGTCTGAAATAGATTTTGCTCAATTATGACAAAAAGAAATACATCATAACATCATTTAGAGAAATAATGCTGACTACATACAGTACAGACTTAAAGACATGAAGCTTAATTTCTACGACAATGCATGGTTAATACCGCTACTTAAAAGTACCTAAAGCTCAATTATAAAGTAACTTTAACAAATAAGCACAAGCCAACCTGCCTTACCAATCAAGACCACAGGGAGGTCCCAAAGGACTCCATATAAACTACTATACAGCCCTAATCAAAATCACTGAACACATCAAAATACAAATGAAAAATGGAAACATTCTGCATGTGTGGAGACTCAGCGATCTGAAGGCAGCTCAACGTTATTAGTGAACAGTGATTAAAAAGTTGTCAGAACAAGCGATTGTGTCTATGTACATATGGGCATCAAACGCTCCAAACACAAACCACTGATCCTCACAAATTTCTCCAAAACACACCTCTTTTGTGAGCATCCATTATAAAATACTCATTGTACATTCATTTTTGACAACTGCGTCAATATACTGAACTGTGTTCAAGCAGAAACATGATGTTTTAGTGATCAGTGCGCCAACAGCACACAACGTTACACGGTTCAGTTGCGCATCAAAAATAATGGATAAACACGTGCCTAATGTACGACTCTTATATGTCACTGTAATCATCTTTACCTTGATTACAATTGTCATCTATCAAAACTTTACTAGCGCGATGCTGGGTCGATTTATCCAGCTGAGAGCTGTAGTTTGTGTATCATATGTTCATGCAGCGGTCGGGTGTTTTGATGTCTGTTTAATAGACAAAAGAGTTTTGGTAACAGGACTGAGAAAAATGCATCCATCTTCCACTTAAAAACCATGTAAAAAATAAATAATGTACTCGGGTTACAAACGTAACCTCGGTTTCCCGAGATACAGGAAAAAGTAATTTTTTTATCCTAACTGAAGCCTTTTTTAATAACGCAGTGTAACTGCACGTCCATTGGTTCATGCAGTATACTTTACAGTAAACGAACCAATGGCTCGGCAGCGGTGCTGCACGAACATATGGCCACGAAGCCCGCCAGAATGGGCGGGGCCATCTGACTGTATAAGCGGTCGCTTCGCCATAGTCATCTCTTCAGTCAAAGTAACCTGAATCCTGAGTCGTGCAGCTGCATTGCACTACTAGCAACGCAGTACTCGTTCCCGTATCTCAGGGAACCGAGGTTACGTTTGTAACAGTACGTTCCCTATCGATACTTCACTTGTACTGCGTCTGCTAAGACGCTATGGGAACCAGCACAACCACGCTGTGCTATTGGCAGAGGAAAGACTACATGTGCACCCTTGCCCTAGGCACTTCAGGACCCAAGTGAACAAGAATAACAAACACCTCCCAAGGCGAACGGGCTAAGCTCACAGAGGTTATTACCAGCCTGAGTGATCGTTCCAAGAGACTTGCACAGCCCCAGCACCCATGAGGGCCAAGAGCGCGCAAGTAAATCCTCTGACAGGTTTGAGTGCATTACGGCCAAACTCCTGCTCAGAGCAGTGATGCATAAGCAAGTGTGTGTCAGTTATGCAGAAAAAACCCTAGCCTGTAAGGTAGGGACGTCCAGGTTGTAAAACCTAGCGAATGTGGACGGCAAGGCCCAACCAGCCGCCGCACAAATTTCTGCAATAGACACGCCGCTAGACCACGCCCACGAAGAGGCGACGCCTCTAGTTGAATGGGCTCGTACTCCAATGGGGCATTGCAGGCCCAAGGAAGAGTAAGCTAGCATAATATCATCAACTATCCATTTAGAAAGTCTCTGCTTTGTGACCGGATGCCCTCTAGCATGGCCACCGAAGCAAACAAAGAACTGTTCTGACTGCCTAAACTGGGCGGACACTTGATGTAAACTTTCAGCGCCCTAACTGGGCAGAGTAAGTTCTACTCCTGGTCCTCTTCTGACGGAGGAAGCGCAGAGAGTGTAATGACCTGTGCCCTGATTGGAGTAGAGAGCACCTTAGGTATATAACCATGCCTCAGTTTCAGGACGACCTTAGAGTCGCCCAACCTGAACTCCAGGCAGGTAGGGCTCACAGAGAGCAAGAGGACCGGAGGTCAACAGATTGCAGCAGCTCAAAAGGAGGATCTTTCATGGCCCTCAGAACAGTGGGTAGGTTCCACGTAGGGACAGTGAGGTGGAGGTGGATTAAGCCTCCTAGCCCCCCTCAGAAAACGAACAACAAAGTTGTTCCTGCCCACCGACTGGCCTGCTATAGGGGCATGAGAAGCCGTTACAACCGCTACATAGACCTAGGGAGATGCCAGTATAAAATTTTCATGTTGCGATTAATTGCTAATGTTTTTATGACGGTATACGGTATTATCACAGCACAAAAAGTGCTGTCATAATACAGTATAACAAGTTTAATAACTTTTTTCTTGTAACAAAAATAACTGAATATTTAAATGCTATAAAGCAATACGGAAAAATGTATAAAGTTAAAAGTTTTACACAGATTAAAGTGGAAAGCAGCTATAAAGACCAAGAGGTCTCCCTTTACAATAAGGCCTCATTAGTTATCCTGAGGTAATGGGGCTCACAGAGAGCAAGAGGACCGGAGGTCAACAGATTGCAGCAGCTCAAAGGGAGGATCTTTCATGGCCCTCAGAACAGTGGGTAGGTTCCACGTAGGGACAGTGAGGGGAGGAGGTGGATTCAGCCTCCTAGCCCCCCTCAGAAAACGAACAACAAAGTTGTTCCTGCCCACCGACTGGCCTGCTATAGGGGCATGAGAAGCCGTTACAACCGCTACATAGACCTAGGGAGATGCCAGTATAAAATTTTCATGTTGCGATTAATTGCTAATGTTTTTATGACGGTATACGGTATTATCACAGCACAAAAAGTGCTGTCATAATACAGTATAACAAGTTTAATAACTTTTTTCTTGTAACAAAAATAACTGAATATTTAAATGCTATAAAGCAATACGGAAAAATGTATAAAGTTAAAAGTTTTACACAGATTAAAGTGGAAAGGAACTATAAAGACCAATAGGTTTCACTTTACAATAAGACCTCATTAGTTAACCTTAGTTAATGCATTGACATTCACAACGAGCAATAGCTACATTTGCTACAGAAGTGATTAATCTTTGTTAAAAAAAATACAAGTCTTAGTTCATGTTAGCTCATTAAATAACTCAGTTCCAACTTTCGATTTTAACAAAGTGTTATTAAATATTGGAATACCTAAGATTAATGAATGTTCAGAAGAATTTTTCATGGGCAGTTTATGTTAACTAATGAAGCCCTAATGTAAAGTGTGACTGAACACTTTCAAACAATATCCAGGGCATGTTGTAGTCCAGATTAAAATGTAAAAAAAGTTTGAAAATAAATAGCCTATTAAGACTAAATATTTAAGTATTTGGCGTTGTGATGAACATCATAGCAAATACACAAATCTGAATGGCTGTTTAAATCATTTAAACATGATTCAGAGACAGAAAGTAGTGCAGCTGCTTTGTTTACAGGGTTTCCAGGGTAACGGCTGCATTTCTGCAGTTTAGCGCCATCTGCTGTCAGATAGTGAAAGTGCGCTTTCATCCAGAGCATCTCTCACATGTCCCGCCATGTGCTTCTAGTCAGCGCTTGTTTACATCAGAGTGCCCACGTGTCTTTCACACAGCATACAGCGGTGTTGCGCATTTTGACCAGTTGATGGGAAAAGTATTCTTAAAGCATTGTGATTTGCCGAACACCGCAAGCATGCTTCGGAAATGTAACGCCCCTTACCATAATCGCGAGCTTCAAGCTTTCAAAGTAAATATCAAGACAGTTGATAATGTCGTTAGTTTTATCATCACATCAAGCCCGAAAGGGCAACAGAGTCGCGTGACAGACACAGTGATGATGCAGTACACAAGCCGTGGTTAAGACAGCTGACGTGCTATGATTTCTGACAGGCAGTTCACTCTCCTGTGATGTGACCCGGTTCCCCTCACACACTCACAGACACGACGCGTTACTCTGTTCAAATGCGGAGTTTTGCGCAGCGCAGTCAATAGCAAATACTTAAACTAATAACAAAACATACTTACAGTCGCTGATTCAGAAGCGCCAGATTGTCATAGCAAAGTCGGAATTTACCCTTTTTTTTAGAAATAACCTTTGTGCACAGCTAGCCTTGTACTCTTCTAGGTTCAAAAAACTGTCGTCCATAAAATGTGTTGCACAAATTTGAACATCTGGGTTGTGCTGTTCTGTTGTAAATAAATCTGAACCAATGATTCCTAATTGCATCTACTTCCTGAAGGCCAAATAAAGTGCTTTTGCTTTCGCACTGAAATACACAGCGTCTCCCTGACATGGCTGCATCAACACTGTTCTGTTGTAAATACATCTTAACCAATGATTCCTAATTCCATCTACTTCCGGTAGGCAAATAAAAGTGACGTGACATGTGACCAAGTATGACTACCCACTAGGAATTAGTGCTCTGCATTTAACCCATCCTAAGTGCACACACACACAGCAGTGAACACACACACACCGTGAACACACACCCAGAGCAGTGAGGGTGCTTTTGCTTTCGCACTGAAACTCACACAGTCTCCCTGACATGGCTGCATCAACACTACTGTGGTTCCTGAAACCACGCCTTATTTCTTTGCATGCACATTTGGGCGGCATTATGCTAATATTTCCACATAGTGACGTAGATATGTGGGGTGTGTTAGAACGAGACACTTTAGGTACTCTTAACTTTTATAAAGAATATCTCTTTCTTTAGTCTTTGCAACTTTACAGATCTTCTTTATGCACCAAGAGCTTGTAACACTCCAAAGAGAAAGGAAAACTTGAAATCACATCATATGACCCCTTTAAAATGCATTCAAAATTCGGAATAATTTGTAATATATAATTATTAACGGTATTTAGAAGTGCCCACGATAACAATATCGTGCATATTCATTACCATGATGTATCGCTTTACCGAATACCGGCACATAGACTACATCTACATAGACCTTGAGCTTGGATGGGGAGCGTCCCTTATCCAACAGCTCCTGCAGAAAGGACAATATCACTGATACGTCACAGACTGATGGGTCCTCTCTGCGGGTTGAGCACCAGGTGGAGAACACCGACCATTTGATGGTGTAGAGGCGTCTTGTAGACAGAGCTCTAGCCTGAGAAATGGTGTTTCGAACACAATCTGGGAGGCTTTCAAGCTCCTGTCGAGTGGTCAGAAATGCAGAGCCCACAGTTCAGGCTGGGGGTGCCATATTATCCTGTTCGCTTGAGAGGAGATCCCGCCTCAGGGTAATGGGCCATGCCATGCTCTGGTTTCTCCAGAGCGGGGCCACCAGGAGAACCTTGCGTTCTTGTTCCGATTCGTCTGATTACCTGTGGGATCAGAGCGATCAGGGGAAAAGCATAGTGAAGGAGGTTGGGCCAACGCGTCCTTGTAATAATAAATTGGGCAATGATATTTGTCTTTTGAGGCAAAGATGTACACTTCTGCCTTTCCAAAACTCTCCTAAATCTTTTGAACCATCTGCGAATGAAGCATCCACCCTTCTGAGGGGATTTTGCTTCGTAACAACATGTCCACTCCTTGATTCAGTTTGCCCGCAACGTGCATTGCTCTCAGCGAGCACAGGTTGAACCGAGCCCATTCCAGGAGGCGTTTTACCAGCACAAAGAGGCGTCTCGAGGAAAGCCCTCCCTGGCGATTTACGTAGGACACCACAGTCATGCTGTCTGAGCGGACCAGAATGTAGTATCCCCTCAGGTCCAGTAGGAAGGTTCAACAAGCCAGATAATACTGCCAGCATTTTCGAGGCAGTTGAGGTGAAGGCCGTCCTCCGCTCTTGACCAGTGGCCGAAAGACGGTTTCCCTTCGCACAGAGCTCCCCAAACTGCATTGGAAGCATCTTTCGAGACCACCTTCCTCCTGTAGACCATTTAAGGGGTCAGGGCTATCACACAGGCCTGGTCTACCTTGATAAGTAAGAGTCTGTGACGCCATGAATGGGATGAAACCCGCGGTTTCAGCCAGTACTGAAGGGGATGATGTGTCATAAGGTCCAGCATCTTTTGAAATGTCTTGAGGGGGCGAGAGCCACTGGCCTTGAAAGAAGTCGCGGGCTGCTCTATGACCAGAGCATGCTCTGTCGTGACCACCGCTCTCATTTGGGTTGAGTCGAACACTGTCCCCAGGAACGATACTCGTTGGCTGGGGGACAGAGTGCTCTTGACAAAATTTACCCTGAGCCCCAGGCATTCCAAGTGGCTGAGGAGGGTTCTGTGAGATAGTGACTCTGCCTCCGACTGGGCCAGAACGAGCCAGTCGTCGAGGTAATTGAGAATTTTGATTCCCTTCTGTCTCAGAGGGGAGAGAGCTGCATCCATGCACTTCGTGAAAGTGCGTGGAGCCAGGGACAGTCCAAAGGGAAGGACCGTGTATTGATAAGTCACTCCCTCACGAATCTCAAAAATCGCCAGTGGTGGGGGGGCTATCTGGATGTGAAAGTAGCATCTTTCAGGTCCAGAGAAAAGAACCAGTCCTCTGGGCAAATTTGCGAGAGGATCTGCTTCAGTGTAGTCATCCTGAACAGCTGTTTCATAAGGGCGCGATTCAGGCGTCTGAGATCGATGATGAGCCGCAGGTCGATATGCTTCTTTGGGATGAGGAAATAGCGGCTGTAGAAACCTAACTCGCTCTGAGCTGGAGGTACCGTCTCTATGGCTCCTTTTGCCGGCAGATTCTTAACTTCGGAGCACAGGACTTGTGCGTCCCAAAACGTGGGGGTCTTCGAGCGAATTGAAGTGAATAGCCTTGTTTTATTATCCCCCGAACCCACTCTGACACCCCGGAGATGGCTAGCCATGCCTCGTCCCGTGAAGACAGGGGTTGAATTGGTTCGAGTGCCTGGTTGCTGCATGGGGACACGGCACTTGTGAGAAATGGAATGGTTCGAGTGCCTGGTTGCTGCAAGGGGACATGGCACTCATGAGAAATGGAAGAGGAAATCTGTTCTCTTTTGAAAATGTTAGTGTTTCAATCTGCTCGCTATAACAGCAGATCACTGCTTGGGCGCTTGAACAAGCCCAGAGTTTGCAGCAAACACATCGCCAACTGCACCCGGAACTGGACGAGTCAGCGCAGACTTGGGGTGACTAGAGGCAGCTGCAGAACTTGAGCGTTTTGGCAGGAAAGGGATCTGGTCGGTGTCCTTGATTTCCATCAAGGTCATCCATAAGTGGCACTCAAGCACCACCAAACTGGCCATGGAGTGCCCTATGACCTGAGCCGTAGTTTTAGTGGCGTGCAAAGCCAGGTCTGTCACACTTCTCAGCTCCCTGAGAGTTGCTGGGTCTGGGCCAGATTCGTCCATGCCGGCGAGGAGCTTGGCCTGGTAGACCTAGAGGACCGCCACTAAATGGAGCGCTGAGGCCGCCTGCCCAGCCGAGGAGTAGGTGTGTCCAGCGAGGGCTGAAGTCGTCCTACATGGCTAGGATGGATGGGCAGCCTTTGCCTTCCAGCTGATGACAGTGGGCGAGCAGAGTAAGTAACAGAACACCTCAATTGCTTAGGAGTCATTCTTGCCTACATCTGCTCCAGTGGTGAAACAATGGCGGACTGATGACAGCTCACTCAGGGCAGGTCTAAGGTAAGACGCCAGTCCAGTCTGTGATGAAACGCTACTGTCAATCAAACTATCGTGGGCGGGCCTGTTTTTGTGACGTCACACAGACAGGTATCTGAGATCGGCTCGATTTGAGAAAGGGGTAAAGATTTTAGTAGATTAAAAAAAAACACTGGGTGGATTTTTATCATTATAGGGTGGTTGTGTACACACATTGCCAACACACATTTTAGTTCAAACAACTTGTAAAAGTGCATGTAGCATCCAATGACCCCTTTAAAATATAATTGTGCACCTCTCTCCAAAAGTACTGGATTTCAGAGCATTGCCATAAAACATGAAATAGGTTACCCTCTTCTCTCTAGCATCACCAACATTCAGAATTATCCTTAAAACCTGCTCTAAACAGCCTTCTGGGTGTCCATTAGAATCCGTTTACGATTTTAAATTGTATAAGACATGTTCCAATTAGTGATCGACCGATATATCGTCAAGGCCGATTCAAAGGCATTTTTTAAATATCGGCATCAGCCGATAAGTTTTTCTGCTTGGCCAATGTGTTTGAGTTGGGACATTTATTTTGACGCCGCTGAGAACGGCAGCACCTGAGCACTCGGTGCTCACTTTCTCCCTCTTGTTTACTGTTGTTGCTAACAGTTCTGTCTAATACAGATAGAAGTCTGTCTAATAATCAGATAGGACCGTTAAACAAAGGAATTAATGTATACAAAAAGTATTATAACAATTGCTTTTATATTATTAGTAATAGAAAGGCAAACATTATAATACTTTCTCGTTTGCAATCTTTGAATGACTAATGAACATTTAATTTCACAAACCTTGCAAACTTAGTCGAATCCAGCTTTGAGATCTTGTGAAGTGTGCATTTTTATCCAGCATGATCGCGTGTTCGCGTGACGGTCGGTCCGTGTGAATTGAATGCTTTAAATTTTAAACTTGTGATTTCAAATTATGCTGCGATTTATGCATTTGCCCACTGTCATATTCATGTCATTTTTTCTGAGTGCTGTATGTAAAATGAGTGTTACCCTGGCTTTATTTGAAAAAATATGACTCCCAATGAACAGAAAGTTCCCAGAATACTGAGTGCCCTGTTGGTTACAGTGTTTACTTCCTTTTTAATTATATTTTTATTAAATATTTATTTATTTGTGGAAAATACTTTGTCATCTAAAGTATAAGTATGTTTATTTTACACATTTATTTTTTAATCCATTGTCAAATGATTTCAAATTTCTTAAATATTAATTATAATTAAAAACAAATGATATCAGCTATCAGCCCCCTGCTTTCCAAGATATCGGCATCGGCTGTCAAAAAAAACAATATTGGTTGATCACTAGTTCTAATATCTCTGGACATCAATTTTAAATTCCCAGTGATCCTCCTCCATTCTTCATCTTCAAATGTGCATCCCAAATCTTTTTCCCAAATTATCTTGACCGCAGAACTAATATTTTGGCCCACCTGACTGATAAGTAAGGAGTAATATTTAGATGCCTCATGGCCAGTACCTACAATATTCTGGATCATCTTGAGAGCGTTTTTACCCCTGGGAGCATATGAGGGTGAAGAAAAGATACATGTAAGCATATGTCTTATCTGTAGATATCTCCAGAACTGATCATTAAACAAGATGAAGATTTTTGCTTAAGTCTTTCAAACGATATTAATGCATCATCTTCATAAAGATCTTCCAAAATATTTATATTTTTATCTATCCACTCCTTCCATAACACAGGTGTTCCACCTATTAACAACTTTGGATTGGCCCAAATAGCAGATGAAGGGCTTAAAAAGGGTCAACCCCTAGAATACAAGAGGTCTTCCTCTAAATTGCTTGAAGATGTGAAATAATTGGATGTTTACACACTGGTAGTGGTAGATTTGTTATCAATATGGACTCAAATGGTATAAGCGGTATGGGGGGGCTCGCTCTGGAGGTAACATCCACTGTCCCAGGTGCCTCAAACCAAATGCATAATGGTACAGAGATAACTTGGGGAGACCTAAACGTCCCCTCTCAACTGGAAGCTGTAATTTCTCTAGCCGCATTCAAGGTTTCTTCCAATTCCACAAAAACTGTTTGCCTATCCTGTCAAATATACTGAAATATTTTGAATGGATAGAGACAGGCAGGGAACTTAAAACATAATAATGGTAAGTATGGAGTTAATTTTTAATACATTAACTTTGCCCCAAAGGGAAAGAAAAAGGGGTGCCCATCTTGCGGTTTCAGCTGAATTTTTTTTTTCAATAGGGGGTCACAATTGGCTTTAACAATATCCTTAATTAGGTAATTCCTAAATATACAATGCCCTTGTCAGGCCATTTAAATGAATAGGTCTGAAACAATGACTTTGGACAGTAATCAGTCAGGTGTAGAGCCTCTGACTTGGCCCAACTAACTTTATACCCCGAAATTTTTTAAAAATTGTTTATCATACTAAGTAGTGCTGGAAGTGAATTAGTTGGATCTGTGACAAAAAGCAAAATATTGTGTGCAAAAAGCATAATTTTCTGGGTTGAGTCCCCCTCAACTATCCCAGGGAAGCTGGTATTTTGTCATATAGCCACAGATAAGGGTTCCAAGGCCAAGCAAAAAAGTAAAGGGGAGAGAGGGCAACCCTGATGCGTACCTCAACCTAGTCTAAAGTATGGAGAAATAACACAGTTAGTTTGCACAATAGCCTCTGGATGTTTGTACAACAACTTCACCCAATGTATAAAAATCTGGCAAATTCCAAAAGCTTCTAATGCTGTGAACAAGTAAGGCCACTCAAAACAATCGAATGCCTTCTCGTGACACTGCAGCAATAGGAGAGCAATCATTCCTAACTGCCCACATAACATTGATGAAGCGTCTAATATTATCAGAGGAATACCTATTTTGAATAAAGTCTACCTGATCAGGATGTATTAGAGCTGAGATTACTTTTTGTAAATGGTTGGCAAGAATGTTAGAGAGTATTTTGATGTCTAGAGGAATCAATGAGATTGGTCGATAGCTAGAACAATCTGTTGCGTTTTTCTCCTTCTTTAAAATGACTGAGATCAAAGCCTGGTACAAAATTAAAGGTAGCACTTGCCTATCAAAAGCCTCCTCATACATATATTTTAAAAGGGGTATTAATTCTAAGGAGTAGTATTTAAAAAAATTCAGAGGTGAACCCGTCTGGTCCTGGAGCCTTCCCTGTTGTAAAATTCTTGATCACTTCTGAAATTTCATCCTCCATTATGGCAGAATCCAAAAGCTCCCGCTGATTCTCACTAAGAGAGGCAATATTAAGTCCACTGAGGAAGTTTTTTATTTCTTCCTCAGAGGAGCTACAGCAAGAAGTGTACAAATTTAGATAGAAATCCTTAAATGCGGCATTAATGTCCATGACCTTGGTTACAAGGCCTCTCCCAGGGGTTTGGATAGCACATATTGAGGCAGAGGATTCCCTATGTTTAATGTATCTTGCCAACATTTTCCCTGCTTTATCTCCAGATTCAAAGGATTTTTGTCAAATTCTACTTTTTGAGTAAGAATATTATTATATTGATACTTTAGCTGTACTAAAAGTCTAAGGTTGTCTTGGTTCATCCTCTGTTTTAAATTATTTTCTGCCTCTTTGATCTGCCCTTCTAGTACATACAACATATTATGCTCTAACCTTTTCATAGCTGAGGCATACTGTATAATAACTAGTGATTGACCGATATTGATATTTTATAACCGATACCAATTATTTGTATGTTTATGTGCCCGATAACCGATATGCAGAACCAATATTTATTTACTGTTATAAAGTAAATAAATGACTGAGTGAAGTAAGTCCATACTTCACTTAGCTTTTTCCTCCTTTCAGTCATCTTTTAAAAAAAAAAAGTGTCGAAAATTAGCAGTCTTTCATGTTAAATTTAATCTTCATATTACAACAATAAAAAACATTTTATTTAAAGCATCAGCAGCAACACTAATATTAACAATAAGCAAAATAAATGTAAAAGGTCTAATGTTTTCAAATGGAGAAAATAAATAAAGGAAAGGAGTCATATCAACTACAGTTTTAATAGGTTTATAAGCTGTTTAATAGGCTAAAGAGTGAAGCATAATTAACTGGATAATGTTAATTCACTGAATAATATTCTCTGGAATATTGAAACAATCAAAACATCGTATTTTATTGCATTTTTCAACTGGCATGTTATATCAGAATTACTAATAATGTTTTTGTCATTCTAGATTATGAAAAGCCTGCTGACAGTGCAGTTTATCTATGCATTTACACAGAACTATACTCTAACTGCGATCACTCGTGGAGATAATAAATCATTAATTTACATAGAGTTGTATCTATTTAGATGTTTATTAGCGAAATAATGGTTATATAGTAAATGTTAAAACAATTTAGGATGTTTTAAACAAGTGAATCTTGTTAAAAGTTAGCTGGATGTGCTGGAGCATTTCCTGAGCATCAACCACATCAACCCGGTGAGTGATTGTCATAGCCTACGCGACTCCGACTTCATAAGACAACATAGACAACAGAGCAGCATAGACAACAGAGAGCGAATTAAATTCAGCACTTTTATTTCCAACATGTGCCCATTCATGGCTGCATATTATTTAATTCACGCAAAGTTACGTCTTTATTGGGACAGGCCTTGACGGATTATTTTACGTGACTCCGTGAGTTCATCTCTATTTCTTCGAGCCAAGCTGCATAAACTGCATATCAGGCATTTATGTAATACATTTAATTTGTGCATTAATGGCTGTTATGTTAAATAAAGTTTACTAACTACAGTAAATCAAGTACCTGTGTGCACGCTGTTGTTGTCTTGTTTCCTCTCAGACGCGCTTCAATGGTGATCCTGCGTGCAATTCTCAAAACATCCACAAGATGGCGGCGTTTATCGGTGAATCCGATATTACAAAACCGATATGCGATTATTGTAAAATGCTTAAATATTGGGAAAATATTGGTAAATCGATATATCGGTCAATCTCTAATAATAACCCCTCTAACATATGATTTTAGCGCTTCCCATGCCACCCCTGCTGATGGAGCTGAATTTACATTAGTAGATAAATACAAATCAATTTGGTCTTTGAGTAAATCTTTAAATGCAGGGAGATGTAACAAAGTGGAATTTAACCTCCATCTATATGATTTTTAAAAAAGTATCCAATGGTATAATATCCAGATATACTGTGCATGGTCTGAAATCAATATGTTGCCAATTGTACAGTTTAGCATAGAGGGAACAATGTTTTTAGAAATAAAGAAATAATCGATACGTGAATATGTGCTATGTGGAAATGAAAAGAAAGTATAATCGCTGCCAGATGGATTAAGCAACCTCCAAGCATCAACAAGGCCCAGAGAAGTACACACTTGCTTTAACATACAGGCTGATCTAGGGGACCTTGTGCTGCCCGAGTGGCTGCGGTCTAAAATAGCATCTGCAATTACATTCATATCTCCCGCCCATATGATTGGATAATCACCCAAATCACACAGAATGCCTTCTAAAGTGGCAAAAACGTTTGGGTCATCACTATTTGAAGCATATGTATTGGCCAAAATGTGTGGTCTCCCCTGTAACCAGGCCGGGACTGGCCATCGGCCTGGCGGCTGATTTGGCCCGCTGCCCTGTTTTTTTTAGTTATTATTATTATTAATATTTTGTATTTATGCCTTCTCAATATACCAAAGCGATCATTTCAGATTTTTTTCATTCGATAATAAATCATAAATCGGTTAGTCTTGACTGTCAGTGCTGCACTATATGAATCAGCTCACGTGTGTTCCGCGCTTCCGTCAAATGATTCTGAACAGAACCGATGTGCGGGACTCGATGAAGGAGTCAAGTGCAGTGCTGGTCAGTTTAATCTGTAAATTCGCTAGATAGTTTTGTCTTATTAACCTAGTTGAATATTAAACTGCTAGTATCTCTTAAATTGGTTGAACTCATATTTGACTGCTAGAAGCATGGCAGTAAGATTTGGCGCATATAAATCAAACTCGACATCGCTTATATGTGGTGTGCCTCAAGGCTCCATTCTGGCCCCCACACTTTTTTCACTGTATATGCTTCCGTTAGGAGACAACTTTAAGAAGTATAACAGCATTTCACTGCTGTGCGGATGACTTGCAAGTATATTTATCATTAAAGGGGTCATATGATGCTTTTTTAAAGATCATTATTTTGTGTATTTGGTGTAACAGAATATGTTGACATGCTTTAATGTTCAAAAAACACATTATTTTTCAAATACTGTACATTATTGTAGGTCCTCTATGCCCCGCCTCTCTCAAACACTTCGTTTAAGGTTGTGGTGTTCTGCCCCAGAGGAGCCAGCGATGAAGTAAAGATTAATTTTGGCCCATTGTCTTTAACAAATGGTAATAGATTAGAACACCTTATGTCATGCCTCTCTGATCTAAAAACATGGCTGGCCTCTAATTTTTTATATCTCAATGAGAAAAAGACAGAGGTTGTGGTGTTCTGCCCCAGAGGAGCCAGCGATGAAGTAAAGACTAATTTTGGCCCATTGTCTTTGTATGTCAAAGAACACGTTAAAAACTTTTTGTATTGATAGCTCCCTGAAGTTGAACACTCAGATCAATCATGTGGTAAAATCAAGTTTTTTTCATTTGAGAAATCTGGCCAAGATTAAATCATGTCTGACATTCAAGAGTCTTGAAATTGCAATTCATGCTCTCGTATCATCAAGACTTGATTACTGTAATACGTTATACAAGAGTATTAGTCAAGTATTTATCTTGCGGCTGCAGAAGGTTCAAAATGCTGCCGTAAGACTGTTAATGAATATTTAAAAAATGTGAACACATTTCTCTACACTGGCTTCCGGTACAGTATAGGATTGATTTTAAGCTTCTTTTATTAGTGTATAAGGCCATGTCCACAGGTACACAGGTATTTTTAAAAACAGAGTTTTTACTTCTTCCGTTTAAAAAACAAATCTCCGTCCACATGAAAATGCAAACGCATGCTGTGAAGCACTGTCAAGAACATGCCAAACCAACAGGTGGCGATATAATCTCAACTGTAAAGACATGTTGGCCAATCAGAAGCCTGAAAAAGTTTCCAGTAGGCGGAGATAATAGTGCAGGCTCCGATGTCACAAGCCAAAAACTCTGGTTTCGCTGTCTACACGATAACACTGAAATCAGAGTTTTTGAAAATCTTCACCCTGGCAGGCGATTTAAAAAATGTTTGGTTTCAATGACCTGGTGCTGCGTTTGCATGTGGACGAACGGCTAAACCACGTATGTGGTAACCCTCGTGTGGACAAGGCCTAAGTCTTTGCATGGCCTTGCACCTACTTATTTATCAGAGCATTGTGCATTTGCAGCAGTAGCGCCAAGACTTTGGAATAGCTTACCTTTACATGTCAGGGACGCTGACTCTGTAATTGTTTTTAAAGTACAGCTAAAGACACATTTGTTTGCCATGGCGTATTCTTCTTGTTGATACTTTTTCTTTCTTATTATTGTTGTTGTTTTTTTAAGTGATTTTTCTTATCACCAACCTTTTCTAAACTGACAACTGAAATCTTGGTAGTCCAAACTCCAGCCAAGTTGAGAAAAAAAGGTAAACCCCCCCAGAAAAAAACAGGCCATTATAAAAAGACAATTAGTCAGTTTAAACATGATCTATTCTCGAACAACTAAGAAGGGGGAACAATTAGTATATTATTAAATCCAGTAAAAAAATTAAGTAGAACACAAAGCCATGACAGTGTTTAGATACTACAAATGAAGGTCAGGACTTTCTTTGAATCGTTAAATCGCTTAAGACCATATTTTAAATCGATCCTGAGCATTGCTGGGAAGAGCAGAGCAAACTTGATCTGACGATCATGTAATCAAACAGTTGGTGGTTGCCATTGACTTCCATAGTATTTTTTTCCTACTATGGAAGTCAATGGCAACCACCAACTGTTTGATTACCAGCAATCTTCAAAATATCTTCTTTTGTGTTCTTTTGTGTTCAACATAAGAAAGCAACTCGTACAGGTTTGGAACGACATGAGGGTGAGTAAATGATTACAGAATTTTCATTTTTGGGTGAACTATCCCTTTAAAGGCATTCCGTTTCTCCTGTGTAATCCTTGAGAAATCTGGAAAAATCAGAACGGAATTACCGTTCCGCTGCAGCTGCCTCTTCTCTCTGGATCCCCGTAGGGTGAGGTCCCTCGTCCCGGAGCACATGAATCTCGCAATAACAACTCGGGGTCTATCATTCGGCTGAGTGCTCTGTGCGCGCGTTCAATATCCCAACCGTGTGACTGAGTTGGAATGCCTAGCAGCTGAGGTAGGATCTCTTCGAGAAAGGCCTTCATGTCTGTCCCTTCACTGCCCTCCAGTATTCCTACAAATCTCAGATTATTCTGCCTGCTTCTATCTTCCACGTCCATCAGTTTATCTCAAAGAACCTCAATTTCGGCCTTCCAAGCGGTAGGGTTGAATTGCAGATCCCTGTCTTTTGCCCCCAGAAATTCCACTCTCGCGTCGATATCACTAATTCTTTCCATTAGCGCTGACAGTTTCGCTTCCATAGACGTGATGGCTTTGCGAATCTCTTTCAAGCTTTGCATTTCCTCTGACATTTGTTTTAAAATGTTAAAGATGCTTGCGATGTCCTCGGCTACGTTGCCTTTACTTGCGGGGGATTTGTCAGCATCAGTTGGAGGAGCTGCTGCACTGTCATCGCCGGAGACATTTAGAGTTGCATCGCCACCTCTCAGAGCCTTTTTTATGCTCGATTGTTACTGTTTTCTGCCTACAAGCCATATTTCTGTAGCTAAAGCACTTCTCTAATTCTTAGAGATCAAAAGTTGTCGATTTAGCCGCTTACAATTATCAATAAGGATAAATATACTGTGCTGCTGCAAGCAGAGTTAAACTACGCTGCCATCCACCTCGAGCGTGTCACGTGACTCCTAGATTCAGTCTTTTTAAAAAATTAAGTTATTTTTGGAAGAGTTTTGGAAGCAAAACCATTCGGTGGAATGTCCCTTAACTATTAGGGAACCTTGTGTGATTTTAACTGAAATATTCGATTTTTCTTATTTTTCTCTTCTAATCCTCATTCACGAAGACTGTTGGTGTTCATCGAATATCATGAGAGTCTATAATTCTAAGTTATTTTCATTTATTTGTGCAGATCGGCTTTTTAAAAGGAAAACAAATCAGTGCACCTTGTACACACACTAAGTCATTTTCCCTGTATTATTTAGCTCTTCTCGCCACTTCACACTCCAGTCCAGCGGGTGGCGCTAAGACACATCCGTTTGTTTGCCAAACACCATTAAACCTCAGAGGAAGAAGTTTAGTTTCACCACGCTCTCTGTTGTTTTGTTTGTCAACTTAATCACGACTGTGATGATGAGAATATTACAGGTATTTACTGACCTGATTCAAAAACTGTATTTTTCTATTTACAGAAACAAACATTTCTAACCTTTTGTATTAAACCAGCATCACGACAAAATAACTGAGAGCACGGTGAAATGAATCTTCTTCCTCTGAGTTTTAATGGTGTTTGGCAAACAAATGCATGTGTCTTAGCGCCACCCGCTGGACTGGAGTGTGAAGAGGCGGGAAGAGTGAAATAATATGGGGAAAATTTCTTAAACTGAGGTTGAGTAAAACATGAAAGCCTAGACCTGGTTGAGTCTAGGTGCGCTGTTTTGTTTTGTTTTTTTCTTTAAAAAAGACATCCAAAATTTTTTTAAGACAGTCGGTTTCCTTCAGAAATACAGTGATATGAGGGGTTCCGATTTCCGCGCGATGGAGTAGGCTGGAAGTGAGGAGCTCTGCCAAGATTATACACTAGTATAGTAATCTGAGCCCTCAAATGTTGATAACGCAAAGGCCAAATATAATATAAGTATCCTAACAAGACTTCTGCTATGATGAGAAACTTATGGAAGGGAAAAGCGAAACAGATTAAAAAAAACATTAAGTCCCTTCACAGTCAGCAGTCCAAAGATGGTGGATAAAGTAACGGAGTCCACACAAGAAACTACATCGGCGAATTCAATCTCGTTACAGACATTAAGAGAGGAATTGCAAGTATCCAGGGAAGCAGTGCTGGTGCAGCTAAAGATTGTGACATCGTTTAATGATATCAAAGCAAACATTTCCTCCCTGCGCAAAGAAACGAAAGCGGACATTCGTGCTATACATGGTGAGCTAGCACGTCTCCGCTCGGCACAAGCAGAGACGGTCAGTAATGTCGAGGAAATGGGAAACACAACTCATCGAAACGATAGCTAGAGTAACAGCTTTGGAACAATCACATCAAGCGATCGCTAAAGAATGTAAGAAATTACAGGACAAATGCCTGGATCTAGAAAACAGGAGGCAAAACCTTCGTCTGGTGGGCATTAAAGAAGGAGCCGAAGGTGGGAACATTATCAGATTCCTAACAGAATTCTTTCCTGATGTGCTTGGTGCAAAGAACTTTGATTCACCGGTAATAATAGACAGAGCGCATCGCACTCTAGCTCCCTGGGCCGACGGCTGGAGAGAGACCCTGCGCCATACTCGTTCGCCTACATTACTACACAGACAAACTTAAGATACTGGATCTCAGCAAGGCGAAAGGCAGACTCATGTACAAGGGAGCCCAGGTACATATCTTTCCAGACATGAGTCCGGAAGTCACCAGATTGCGCGCGGATTTCAACCCGGTGAAAAGAAAACTCCGTGAAGCCAACATCGCATACAGCCTGTTCTACCCAGCCAGACTCGCTATCACGGTGGACGGTTTTAGACACTCCTTTGACTCTCCGCAAGCTGCCGAAGAATTCTTCAATCAGAAGATTACTACAACGAGCTGACTTCTGTGCAAGTAGCTTGAATGGACACTTTTTGTCTGTAACTGACACACGTAATCTGATGAATATGGATATTTTAATAAGATTTTTTTTCTCTATTTTTGTTATGATAGTTAATATATCTTTACATAACAAGAAGTGGAGTGAATACACGATTATCTAGCATGAGGTTGGGATTTATGATAAGCTGATGGACGATATGTGAGGAGGGACGTAACTTGCATATAATACGCAGTTTTCGTGTACATATGATAAGAAATTTGTTGGCGTGCATATGATACGCATTTACCCCACAACCCTAAACCTACCCATCGCGTAGCATATGCACGCCAAAGTAAATTTTTGCGTATCGATACCACGAGTTTTCGTTTTTATTTGGCATACTAATGAGATTGGGTTGCTTAAATGTATAAATATCAAAGAGGAGCAGAGAGAATCTCGTTTAGTTCTCATTTAGCTTTCTCTCCTCGAGCTGTTGAAAACAGCAGTTTTTTGGTCAATTTGTTATTCCCCTACTACTTGTTTGGGAAGTGGCGGGGGGGGGGGGGGGGGTACTAATGAGATCGGGTTGCTTAAATGTATAAATATCAAAGAGGAGCAGAGAGAATCTCGTTTAGTTCTCATTTAGCTTTCTCTCCTCGAGCTGTTGAAAACAGCAGTTTTTTGGTCAATTTGTTATTCCCCTACTACTTGTTTGGGAAGTG